>NC_092069.1:25192500-25260000 GCF_039877785.1 Chaetodon trifascialis
CCAGTAGAGCACTGGTTTCCAGATTTCTTTAATTTGTAGAATAAACTGTGAACTTGCAACAAGCTTTAATGCAGGTTAACTGACAGCTAGCTTGCTGGCTAGCTAGCTCAGAGCTGTTTCCTCTTCAGGAACCATCCTGAGAACAACATGGCAGGAGCAGTAAAGGAGAGAGAAAACAGAACGAGGCTCAGAGATCTGACACTGACCGGTGTTAGCATGTAGCAGGTAGTTCCTAGCTTAGCAGTTGTTAGCGGTTAGCTCAACAGCTACAGCAGTTGACCAACCAGCCCTGCAGGTTAGAATTACATCACTAAGCTTTGAGTGTTCACACATATGAATTATTTTTTGTCTAAATTTTTATGTCTAAATATCCACTGTGCTGCTTTGTGGTCATTACTGCTGCTACTCGTACCCCTGAATTGCACCTGGCGTCTGCGTAACGTCCACAGCGTGTCCGATGGAGCCGATGCCGCCGTGCTAGCCGATGCCTGCAGTCCCACCGGGCGCGCTCCGTCTCCGTTTCAGAAGCGTCTCTCAGCTCTGCTTCGTGGACGACCGTCAATCAGCACAGATAGAGCCAGACAGGAAGTCAGACAAACCTGCACTTCCAGGTTCAAGGTGATTGGTTGAGCAGTTAGAGGTTAAGGAGAGAATGCGGAGTCCTCACAAGTACAGCAGCAGTGTGTTTGTATTCCTGTGTGTGTTTGTGCACGCGTGGCCGTCTGTGTCTGTGTGTGTGTGTGTGTGTGTGTGTGTGTGTGTGTGTGTGTGTGTGTGTGTGTGTGTGTGTGTGTGTGTGTGTGTGTGTGTGTGTGTGTGTGTGTGTGTGTTCTGAATGGGGTCAGTGCTGCATGGTCCGTCCAGAGGAGGAGAAAACACAATCAGTTCTTTTGGCTGAATCTGCGTCTCCTCCTGCCAAGCTGCACACCGGCCCACAATGCACTGCAGCCTGAATGGACAACTCTCTCACAAATGAGAGTGTGTGTGAGTCTCTATTGTGCGTGTGTGTGTGTGTGTACGGGGTTGTGTGTATTTCGTGTATGCGTGTGGGAAAGTATGAGTGGTTGCGTGTGTGTGGGGTTTTTGTGATTATGGCTGATTTAATTGTGCTGAAGGAGGCTGTGTGTGTGCGTGTGTGCATGTGTGTGTGCGCGTGCCTCCAAGGACTCGGTCCCCAGCTGGAGAGCCGAGCTGGAAGCTCAGATTATTATCATCATTTATTTACATCCGTCGCTTTCACGCGACCTCCAGTTCTCAGATTATTCCTCCTCTCGACTCGTCCTTCCTCCTTCCTGCCTGTGATGTCACTCACTGGATTATTGCATTAATCATGAAATTATTCCCTCACGCCGGTTTTGCCAGCTGAAACGCAGAAGCAGTGATTGGAAACAGGAGTGGATGTAAAAACACAAACAGATGCAATCGTTACGAACACGGAGGGGCTCGAGGAAACACCTCACCTCGACACTAACGAGCAAAACGACAACAAAATGTCGAGAAGACACACAAACACGGCGGATAACGTAAATGAGAGGAGACGATTAGAAGATCAGCAAATGACAAGAGGCGTGGTATTAAAATGAGATCGGCTCTAATGCAGGAAATGAAATCATGGGAGTGTGTGTGTGTGTGTGCGTGCGTGCGTGCGTGCGTGCGTGCGTGCGTGCGTGCGTGCGTGCGTGCGTGCGTGCGTGCGTGTGTGTGTGTGTGTTGACTTGCTCCTGGTTTCATTAGAGAATCTCTCAGACTCAGAGTCAGGGATGGTTTTTGGCTCTCAGCTGGGTCCAGCTTACGTTTGATTGCTGATTCGGATGATTTTCGGCGACTTCAAAGGTCCTCGCAGCCGTTGGTCGAGAGGCCGGCACAGTGTTCGTGGGAAAGCTCGGCGCTGATAGTTTTCATATGTAAGATTTAGATTCTGCGAGCGCCACAGAGAAAATAACAGAGGTGGAAAAGTCAGAAGTGGATGGTCAGAATATTGAGAAGTGACGAAGCCTTTTGAATTAATCATGAAGGCCTCCGTCAAAACCTCAGTCTGCTGATTTGCATTCACTGTGACCAGACGTCTGCCTGCAGAGGGACAGAAAACCCCAAACTAACTGCAGCCGCTCGGTTACAGTCTGCAGGGCTAACGTGCAGCTCTGCTGTCAGCTAAATGCTAACGGGCGCTCGCTAACATCCTCACAAGAACAAAGCTGTAACATGATGAGCTGTCAATGCAGAACTGCTGAAAACTGCAGTTCCTCTGACGGCCACTCGAGGCTCCAAAAGCAAGTCAATCCCCATAGACCTCCATATTAAAATATCCGACAGCAACAGAAATAAACGCTCTATGTGGCTAATTTCCTCGTTTTATGATGACTATGGAGTTGACCCTTTATAAAACTCACTCGTTTATTTTAAAGTTACGCATAATTACGGGCTTGGCCTCTTTGAGTGACAGCTAGCTGCAACGTTTCAGCAACCGTCCTTCATTCAGCTGCTCAGCTCCACCCATGCTCCACCTCTTTGCCCTTTTTGGGATTAGCTTGGCGGAGTCAGACGCTGCCAAGATGGCGACGGCAGACTCACTGAGCTTCACGTTTTCCACGTTCACTGTCGTAGTTTAGCGAGTTAGCATGCAAACACTGATCTGCCTAATTCATCCTGAGGGGAGCATGAATGTGTGGAGCAAACGTCACAGCAGCCTAACAGCAGTAAAGACTTTTCATCCAAACCAATGAAACCAGAGCTGATGGTGGAAAAATCACTTCATCCTCTGGGGACCAACAACAGTTCAGATGAGATATTAAGGTATAAAAAATACCTCTTATTTGACTCTTTAACTCTCATTTTTCTTCCTAACGATTCGAGGCTCACCGTCCTGACCTCTGACCTCTGACCACTCCTCTGACGACCATGAAAGGATCCTGTTAGACTTAATAAAGCAGGTGACGCTTCAAAATATTCCGTTAAAATCAAAGAAAAATCAATGTTTTCGACAGATCATTGACTTTTTTTTAGCTCAGTACGTCTTAAATGTTGACCCGCTTTGGAGAGTTTAGCACCTGGACTTTATCATTGGTGGTGAATTAGTTGTTGTATTGATTATTGATCCTCATTGATCGGAGTCACGTGTGCAGGTCAGGAACCTTTTGATGTGATTTAACGGCTTCCTTCTTTCCTTTCCTCTCTTCTTCACCTCGCACCCTCGTCCCCTCTCCTCTCATCTATCTCATTATCCTCCTGCTCCTTTGTGCCCTTCCTCCCTGCGCCTCCCTCCTCTTCGTCGCCCTCTCTCCACCTCCCTGCCCTCCATCCTTCCCTCCCTCTGGTGTCCGGGTCACGGCCCGGGGGAGCGGCTGTGGTCTCACACATTTACGGGGGCCTTGAATAGTTTCTCGGCGGGGAGCGATTCGCTGGTCTGGTTGGGATTTTCTAATGAGCTTTGAGGAGGGAGGGGGTAGCGTTGGGGGTGAAGACGCCACATTCGCTGTTACCCATCCTCCCCGGTTCCTTCCCCCTTTCCTCTGGTTAAAGCAGATTAATTAAAAGCTCGCCGGCGCTGTCTCTCTTATCAGCCAGAGTCGAGCACTTACTGTAAGCCTCCAGGGAGGGCTCAGCGCCGGGCCGGGTGGGCAGGGAAGGGGGCGGGAAGCCTCCGGGAACGATGCTAATTCCAGCCAGTGGGACGGTGGGACGGCTGCTCAGGAATTACTGCCGGTGGTGCGTTCATCGCTGATTATCTGTCGAGGAAGAGGCTGCTCGCAGACAGACAGTCGGCCCGTTAGTCACAGTTTGGGCTCATTTCACATTCACGGCATCTTTTTCTGCCGGTAATCTGAGCCGGTCGCCTGCAGCCAAGACGCCGAAAGA
This sequence comes from Chaetodon trifascialis, assembly GCF_039877785.1. Classification (NCBI taxonomy): domain Eukaryota; kingdom Metazoa; phylum Chordata; class Actinopteri; order Chaetodontiformes; family Chaetodontidae; genus Chaetodon; species Chaetodon trifascialis. The sequence goes on from NC_092069.1 coordinate 25,196,356, forward strand.
GCAGCCGTGGTAATGTGGATGAAACCTGCTGTATGTTGTGTCAACAGTAACGCCTGTAATAAAGAGTGTAATGAATATATAGAAATATTGGAATCAGGAGCCCTCACGCTTAATAATATCCAGCTGTGCTGTCAGATGGCAAGTCAGCAATAACTGTTGTGAGCAGGACTATTAATATTCCAGTGATTATTATAGTTGCTGTGTTTTCACTTCTTCATCCCCGAGGCCTGCTGTGAGACTCTGCCTCTGCAGGGTGGAAATAAGGGACCGTATGAAAATTACTGGGGTGATTAAAAAAAGGGACGCAATCAGCAAGCATCTCAACGTGCACTGTTAAATGTTTTAGATGTTCTTTGGCCCCAGCGTGAATCGCACGTAAGCGCTGATTTATCTGTGAGCAGGTTGTTTCCAGTCCGGTGGCGTTTAATCCAGATGGAGGGCAGGAAGTGAAAACCGCCGTGGACAAGATGAAGGAAAGTTCTTCCTGTGCCGGTTTAAATTACGAGAGAAAGGTACCAACAGGACGTCGTTTGGTTTGTCACTTCCTGCCCTCCATCTCAGTATCTCCTGAGTCCACTTCTTTTGCTGATGTTGCCCACAGTTTTGTACACCTTGCCTTCAGGGCTTCCGTAGAATCGTAACTTTAATGAAATCTGACTTTTCGTCTGGCGCCACCTTGAGGCTGAAATTTGATTTTGTACAATATTTTGGTTTCTGATCAAATACCTGCAAAACAAACAAAAACATTCCCATCAGCCTCAGCTGCACTTGCAAATGTCACATTAGTAACCTGCTAAAAATTAGCATTAGCATGTTAGCATGCTGCTTTTACAGAGCTGCCGGCCTGAATGTTGGCAGAACAAAGCGTGAGAAAAGATGGAGGAAACACGACGTTCTTTGTGTTGTAAAGCACAAAAAGTAAATAGTTGATAAAGTAAAAAGAGTTTGAGAGAGAAGTTCTTTCTTTCTCACCTTCGCCGCTCTGACCAATCACTGCGTGAAGTGGTCCTGAATGTCGGCTTGTGTTCTTTCATTAAAAATTCATGTAGTCACATTCATTATTACGGGATTTTACTGTTGACACAATGGAGCCAAAGGATTTCATTAAGATTATGAGGCTCTGTTTCAGTGTCGACTCTTGTTCTGTGACGCCGGCTTCAGGCGACAAACTCAGAAACAAGGAAATGGAAATGAAGGAGAGGAAAGTGGTGAATGAGGAAGTGCAGCAGCTGAACAGAGGAGGCTCGGTGTCCTCACCGCTGAGGTGAACAATGGAGAGTAATCTGAAGAGTCCACAGAGCGAAAGCTTTCATTGTCTTCTCACGCCTGGAAACCAATATCAGTACTTTCAGGCCGCGGAGGTTCATAAAAGCTGCACGTTTAATCCTGCTGCAGACTCACTGACTGTACTTCAGTGTGAAAAATGTTCTTCATTTTCTGCAGCCGCGTGACTGTAAGGTCATGGAGCCCGGCCGTGATTTAATGCAGGGAGGGATTTCCTGCGTTATTTCTGTGTTTGGAGCGAAGCTTTCTGACCGCATGAAGACGCCTTTCGGCTGCTGCGACGCTTCAAGCAGCACATTAAGAACTGTGTGAGGAAGTAACTCATAAAAAACACCAAGAGCAAACGTTTAATTAGACGTTTATATTCTGAAAATCGTCTGAATTTAAAATCCATATAACAGCTTTACGTCCAGAGTAGGACCGTTACTTTATGTCACAACTGGTGAAACGTAGGCAACAAATGAGGATGAGGAGAAACTGGAAGATAAAACTTTATTGATCCCATGCTGGGACAATAAAACTGTAACAGACAGAATGAGACAAACAGATGATAAAAAAAGGAGACAATAAACTCATCATTATAAACAAAAGGAGGATAAATCATTGGTTTGAGAAGGATGGGTTGGTTTCTCAATGGGAAATTTAAAATTGTACGACTAAGATATGGATAATAAAACAGTATTTTTGTACTTCTGCACAGTCGAAAAACACATAACACAGTACAAAAATCTCTAATACTGCAGCAGATATTTGAATCCACAGAATCTGAAATCTGAGTCGATGTGTTTTGTGTTGCAGGTTGCAGCCGTTCATCACCGGACAGCCCAACAAGAAGCACGCTGTGGAGCAGGTGAGCTGCCGTCCATCTTCACCGCACCTGATCCTCATCTTCGTCGCTCGCTCGTGCTCTGATTGGTTCTCCTGCAGTTAGCAGACGTGCAATAATATTAATATTAATATTAATATTCTTATGAGAAAACGACTAATGACGCGTTGTACTGCACTTGAGAAATACTCGGTTTATGTATATGTACAATATATACAGTTTATAAAAGTGCTGTTGCTAATACGGATAATAAATAGTGTTTTTAAACACTGGAGAGAAATAAACAACTTAGAAACTGCACCAGGTGAAACGGATGACGTGAGCAGATGTTAGCATTAGCGCAGATATTAGCACTGATAACAGTGGGTTCATGATGTAGAAATGAGAAAGACAGCATCAGCTCAGAGCTACGTCACATGATGCTGGAGTTCAGTCACAGCTGCTGGGATACTATCATAGATTATAGTGTGTGTGTGTGTGTGTGTGTGTGTGTGTGTGTGTGTGTGTATAATATGGCATCACGGCATAAAACAAGGGGACTGTCTCAAATAAAGGCCTCCACTCTATAATATATTATGTGTGTTATAAAAGAGATGAAAAAACCTGCTATGTAAGTACTTAATCTCTAAAATTAGGTTTCTTTTTCATCTTTGTCAAATTCATTAAATCCTATGAAAAGACCAGAACTCTTCATCTCTCAGTCCTCTTCAGACCCCCTCCTCTCCCCAACTCTGAGCCACAAGTTCATTGGCTCTGACTAAAAACTGAAAGTGTGCCATTGATATGAAGTTAAATCATTAAAAAGGCTTCAGTCGTTTCCTCAAACAGCTCCTCACTGTAGCTTTTAGCAAACAAACAGGAGGAAATGGAGCGTTTGTCAGGGACTACTTTGAGCGGCGGATGGATCCACAGTTAGTGCTGCAGTGAGTGTTTATGGCAGCAGGATGGTGTGTGTTCACAGTGATGAAGTCAAGGACCTTCAAGGTCTTGGATATTTAGTCTTGTCTGGTTTTCAGTCACCTGTTTAGACCCCCGCAGAGGGGTCATTATTTATTAGACTCGTGCTGGAGAAGAGTCAATCTGATCAGAAAATATGGTTAATCCACTGATCAGTTATCTGCTTACCTGCGTCCAGGTGACATTCATTGATTAAATATATGTATCATTGTTAGACGCCGCTGAGAAACACTGACAGAAACATGATTGAAGTAATGTCCTTTATTACCTTCTGAAGGATTTCTAACATTCAGCTTTAATCGGAATCTGCATTCATTTTCTGTCTAGTTCAGTAGTTTCTGTGTGTTTTTCTTACCTTCCTCCTGTCAGCTCAGTGTAACTTAGGTGTGTTTTGTGATTTGCTGCTGCCACACTGCACTTCTCCTGCAGGGATCAATAAACTCGATCTGTCCGTCTGCGTCAGTTCAGGCCTTATTGTCCCTTCTGGTTTGCCGTCATTCTTTGATCCGTGCAGCAGTGAAGAACGTGTTAATGGTAAAGTCTTACACACACACACACACACTCTGAGTGTGTGTTGGCAGTGAAATGAAGTTTATCCAAACACAAACCGGAGACAGAACGAAGCCGCGACTCCTCATTAAGCGCTGATCGCTGTGACCTCCTGCAGCGTAGAGAGGAGCGAGTACTCCTCGCTCGGGCCGTGTGAGGGTGAACCTCGCTTCGTTTCTTCGTTTGTCCTTCACTCTCTGGCTGCGTCTTAAAGTAAGTGCGGCCTTAAACTTGAAGGTAAACTCGTCTCCATCCCTCCGCCGCCCTGCAGTGACGGTTTCTGTTGGCTCGCCGCCGCCGCTCAGATGAATCCAAGGAGAATGAGGTTAGTGGTACGTTACATCTGCTGCGTGTCAGACTTCACGTCTTTGAACAGTTAATTTCCACCTGTCCTCATTCTGCTTTCAGCAGCCATCTTCAGGGAGAACGAGGCCAGTTTTCCAACTTTTTCTCTTAATTTGATTTTAAATTGGACTCATTCAGTCACAGGAAGCTTTACATCATCTTCAAAGTCTTAAAGTGGACTTCTGCACTTCATATCCGCTCTGCTCTTCTTCCCACATCTCATTTTCCATATCTGCCACAGTCCTCTCTTCTCCTGCTCTTCATTTTCTCTGCCATCTTCCTCTTCATCGCTCCATGAGGAAGCAACATTGGAGGAGGGAGGGGTCAAAGTTTTGTTTGTTTTCAGCCGACATGAGACAAAAGATGAACGACTGAGTGAGAAAATATCACGGTTTTACACTATTATTATTAATATTGTTAGTAGCAGCAGCAGTAGTAGTAGTAGTAGTAGTATCAGTTGCTATGACCCTTAAAGGAATTAAAACAAAAGTTTTTTTTTTAATTAATATTAATTAATAATTAATAATGTTAAATCCTATAGTTGAGTAAATGTACACAGTATGACTTCCACGCCGAGGTTTCCTGTGAAATCCTGAAGAGAAGACAACTCGGACTCCCAAGGTGCATTTCAGTAAGAAACAGCCAATCAGAGAGCTTCAGATTGAGTCATGTGACGGTGAACTGAAGCCAAACTTTGTAGAAACTCGATAAAACATCTGGCAGCTTAAATGATTATTCAGCAACTCTGAGGCTTATTTTGTCTCCAGTTGTGACAACAACGTGTTTTTGTGTTGACGGGCGTCTCTTCCTCAGTAACATCAACCGAGGCTCATGGGTAATGAAGTTTTCAGAGTCATCTGAAGAAAAAAGCTGATTTCTGTTCAAACGTACAGCAGTCACATAAACCTAAAGACCAGCTGGTTTAAGTTGAACTGAAGGAGGAGAAACTAAAGCTTTCACTGAAACTTTCAGATGGGAAACTTTCAGCGTCTCCTCTGTCTCCACTGTGTCTCTCCTCCTCCTGCGTCACTCCTCCGTCCTCCTCCTGCTGCTCTTCTCCTTTTTTCCTTCTCTCTTCATCGTCTCACTTCATGCTTCACTCCCTCGTCTTTCTTCTTCTTCTTCTCTTCCCTTTAATGCTTCTTTCCTGTCGCTCTCCTGCACCACATTCCCCTCCCCCCGCAGTCTTTGTCCTCCTCTTCATCATGTGCTGTTGGCAGCTCTGAATGGAGGAGCTCGGGGAGATCAGGCTCTGTCAACCAGGAAGAAAACATTGCCACGAGGGGCCGGGTCAACAAGGCTTGTTACTTAGCAACCCCCTCACCTCCCCCTGGGAACTGGAGACAAACGGCCGTCGCCATTGGCTGAGGCCGCTCCTCGCGCTCTGCTCCTGTTATGTAATGTTTCACTGCGGCGACAGAAGCAGATTGAAAGGAGATGTTTGTGCTTCGCCCAAACTCTTTCTGCTGGGCCTCGACCGTGACCCAGCGATCAGCCGAGGGAGGAAACCATCACTTTACGAGACCGAGAAGGAGCGACGGGTTCATTTCTGCCAAATGAAAGCGGCCCGGCTGCTCCGCGCTGGAGCAGGCGGAGATGTGGGAGTTTCAGAGGGGCTTAGGAAGCTGAAAGGGTGGCGAGGTCAGGGGAGAGGGGCTTTGAACCGCACCCCCTCCAGCGTCGCAGCTACTGCTTACGCAAGCGATAGTGTTGGCAATCAAAGGCCGAGTGTGTTTGAAGCTCGTCCTCGGCGAAGCTGTCGGGCCAGGCCGGCGGCGAACCACATGACGTGCAGCTCGTCCTGCTCGTTCAGGCCCGTGAAGCTGAACTTCACCAAGAGGCTGAAGCAGCTCTTACTGTTCACACACGAACACACAAAGTTGGTCTGTTCACGTCGGCGTGGAAACAACCAACACAATCAGTCTCGTTCATTTCTAATCAGTAATTGAACATGAGGAGTCGAATGAAGATGAGCGCGGCTTCATCGCTGTGAAGATGTGAGTCGAGTTTTCTGAGTTCGTTCCAGACGTGTGGACGGTTCGTAACAGAGCAGCAGTGTTTCAAGTCAGCGTAAAGATCTGAGAGCTGGCCTGATGTGGTCTCTCCAGGGGCCTCGCTTATAAAACGGACTTAAGATGGAGTTTGATCTTCGGCGTGACTTAAGCAGAAAACCTCGTCTGAGTCGTTATTCACAGAACCGTCCTCTGATGTGGAAATGATCTTATCTCTGTAGACTTAAGTGATTTTCCTGCTGGTTTTAAGGTTGTTGTAGTTTGAGACGGACACGTGTCCAAGCCTGCGGTGAACTTTATGACCACTTCGATGCGCCGGTCCATTGGGGAGAGCTCAGGCGTGCCAGGCCGCCCTCCGTCTGCCTGAGAGCTGAGGTGACGTCTGGATTTTATTTTCTTTCCTCGTACTTTAAGTCAGATCATTTCTTTTGACATCAGCCACAGTTCTGTCCTCCCGCCTCGTTGGCTGCAGCAGCGACGCGTTCCCACGCCGAGCGTTCGGCTTTGTTTAGTCCACCGAACAACAAGCGAGTCTCCTCTTTCATCACTGTGACCTCCTCCTCCAGCCTGCCCTCCTCTGCTGCTCCTCACTCAGCCCTCATTTTGTGCTGCTGTGCCGATAAATGAGGAGGAATCATTCAGTTTGAGCTGATCACGTGTGGAAGAGACAGATGAGATTCTTGAGTTAGGAAAGTCTAACTCTAAAAACATTTTTCTAAATGAGGCTCAATCATCTGATCTGAGGTCAGATGAATCTGAAGGCTGATGAAGCTCTCGTTCTTCTTACAACAGGTAAAAACATACGACAAACTGCTAACGCTGATTTAACAATTGTTAGCTGTGCTGCTTTTAGCTGTTCCTATTAGCTATTGTTTTAGATCTGTCGTCAGAGATCTAAAACAATAGCTATATCACCATTATCCAACTTGGCTCCTCCCGGCAGTTAACAGTTCACAAGCCAACAATTTTTTCCGGCAGTTTTAGGCTAATTCTTGCATTTTTCACCCCTATGAACAACAACTTCTGGTACTTGATAAAAGCTGGTTTCTCACTTTGATCGATTTGAGCGACCGTAAACGACGTAAAACCTCGGCATCTTGAATGTGTGTTATTGTGCCTCCATCTGCAGTTCACACTACAACAAGAGAGACATGATTTTATTGATTTTCAGGATTTTGAATATTTTGTCCCTTTATCGTGTTGAACTGATACGACACATTTATAAACTGTGTTCAGCTGTTAACTGCTGGTTCTCAACATGTTTTTATAGACTTTACTAAACGTTTTATATCATAGAATCTCAAGTTTTAGTTAAAATGCTCTTTTGTCTTTTGACGTCTCTAAAACTTTTCTGTGTGTGTGATGTTTTTAAGCGTTTTTGCAGTTTTTATTCTTAAACTCCTTGAACTCATCCCTGCTGAGTTTTTCACAAACAGAAATGATGCAGACGTTGTGAACGGCCACCAAGTATCAGAATGGTTAATTTAAACATTTTTCATGCATATTAGAATTCAGTATCTGGAAAAAACATCACTTCGTACAATTTCTCTGTGATTGATGCTTTCTGGCTGTCGTGCCGTTAAAACACTCACAGAAATGGCCGAACATGAGCTTTAATCCAGGCTGCTGTTTGCTCTCAGTTAATTTCGCTCTGCTCGTTGTTCCATGAGTGACTGCAGGCGATCAGATGTCGACATCCCCGCGCCCATAAAAGCCTCTCTGAGCGTCTGTTTCCTGTAGCCGCCTCCCGTTGCCTCCTCGCTCCTAACGAGCGCTTCTCTCGTTAAAGGCCTGAGTGAGCTAAGAGTGTGAATGCTGCTTCTAACATACAACATGAAAAGCTCACAACACACAAACGTCTTTGTTGTCCTCTCCACAGTTTTATCTCCTCTCGCAGACCTTCAGCCTGATGCACTCACCTGATGCTCTCACCTGCGATTTAGTTTATGCTGTCGTGTTTCTGCCTGTGAGGTTAAAGCCAGCTGGGATCCACCGAGAGGAAGAGGAGGGGCGGCGCTGAGTTTTTGCTTTTGATATTTGTACATTTTCATCATATAATATATATGAAAATGTGAGGATGGAAAAAGAGGAGGAAGGGATGAGAACAAAGGAAGCAGAGGAGGAGGAAGTGAGGAAGGCTGTGGGTAGAATAAAAGAGGCAAAATAGAGGAAATGTGAAATAAAAGAAAGGTGGGAGGAAAAGGAGGAGGAGGAGGAAATGAAAGGCAAAGGAAGGAGAGGTGGCAGGAGGAGGGAGGCCCCAGCAGGGACTCCGACAGGCTGTTGCTGAGGAGAACAGAAATATCTCCTCACGCTGTGGAGCCTCCACCTGCTTCTCCTTCAGCTTTATAATTAGCCGCCGCTGAAAGGAAAGCGAGATCACGCAGGTTTCCTTTCAGCGGCGGAGGAGAAACTCCAGACGATGCTTTCCTCTGCCATAACGTGAAAATCCACAGCGTTTAGAAACTCTCCTTTTAGCTACTTTATGAGTTTCTCTCGCTCACGGCGGCGAGAGGAAAGAATGAAACGTTCCACGGCAGACACACCTGTCCTCCCCGGTGTAAGCGTCTGTTTGCCTTATGATATCTGCGCCGTTCATCGCTGAGCAAAACAAACACGGCTCAGATTGAAGCCGAGAAGCCGCTCTTCAGGATGGGATCACTGTTTTTTCCGAGGGGAAATTTCCTTTGTCCTGCAGCAGCTCCGGTTCACACACCGAGCTCTCGGATCACTCGTCATCATGTGCCGTAATCACAGTGGCCACGCACGACAACTGTTTCTGATTGGCAGACAGGTGTGATCTGAATCACTGTCAGGTGACTTTTTGGCTCGTGGACATGAAACATGAACAGCTGTGTTAAAATATTTATTCTAAGTTTACTTTTGCAGCTCCGACCATCAGTTCTATCCATGATAACACTTCCTGGTTTGACTTTGACCCACTGTACTTGCTGTAGTTGTGCCCACTCATAATTCTTCTGTGTAATAGTCCTTTATGAAAAACATTGCAGTGCCTTCTCTTCCACTTTAATTCAGTGTGGTTCAGCTGTTCTGCCGGTTTGATTATAACCTGTTTGACTCGTGTTCGTTGTGGCGTTGGATCGGTTGTCTTCCAGATTTCAACTTCAGTGCTTTGATGTTTCTATAACTGGGAAAACCTGCTGCTCAGACTCACAAAAATAAACTCCTAGTTTGAAATGTAGTAGTTTAACTGTAGTTTTGATCAGTCACTTGGCTTAAAACAGGCTAACAGCCAGCTGAGGCTAAAGCTTACGCACACAGCGGAAGCTCTCCAGGCCTCTAGAGGGAGCACTGCGTGGAGCGAGACCAGAGGAGAGAGTTTGTTTTAGATGGAGGACTTTGAGATGGAACACTGACACACAGCTGAGCTCTGAACTCGAACCTGCCGTTTGTTTTATTGTCGGTTCCACCGATGGAAAATGGTCTCCGTCCTTTTATTAGACCAGGTGTTTATTTTCTCGTGCTGCTGCCAACAGGCTGCCAACATTTCCTCCTGTTCCAGGAGGCTTGTTTTCTGATCGTAAACGGGTCCATTTTCCTCTCCCAGCATGCAACTGGAAAGACAGGGCGCAAACACTGGTCAGCTCAGGGGGTGAAAGCCGAAGGCCGGTCTGATGACACTGTTACCCCCGCTCACCCTCAGCCCTTCATTTTTAATCTCACAGGCCTTTTATGAACTGTGAAGGGTGTTTTGGCCCCGAGGCTCCAGTTAATTTCTGACCCTTTTGTGCGACACCGAGAACACTGATGACTATGCAGATTTCTTAAATGCAGAATGAATAAATGAGCGAACGATGGAGGATAATAAAGGTTGTGGTCACGCTCGGATGCTGGATTTAGTCGCATGTGGGAGGAAATATCTCCTCGCTCCACCTGCCCGACCGCTCCATCACTACCACACTATGTTTATTATTTCTATCATTTCACAGGAAGTGGGGCAGATGAGATCAGATCTGCCTTAGATTTCCCCCGGGACGCTCGCGTGTCACGCAGAGGAAAATATTAAAAATACCGAACGACGCACGTCTGCTCACCACCAACAATATTTCCTGTTTGCTCAGATTGCCAACGGCAACCCCCTGCCGGTGCCCGCGGGAGCCCCCGCCAGCGGAGTGGTGGTCGAGAGCGGGCCGGTGGTCTACGACGATGCCGCTGCGGCTGATGAGGAAGACGAGGATGAAGAGGAGGCTTGTGTCAGCGCCATGGACCTGCTGGGCAACAACGGTCAGTTCAGACACACTCAGTGTGTTTAACCTGCAGATCCAGAGTCTGTCGGTGCCTCCGGCTGCAGCTCGCTCGAGTTATATTCGACATAAACTGCACACATCCAATCAGCTTCGCTCATGAATCAGCGTCAGTCCAGCTGCAGGTCGTCTTTATTTTCATTATTGGCTGTTGATTTGTTTTGATTGATGTTCCCAAAAGTCCAGCGTGGAGTCTTAAAACAAAACAGACTGTAAGAATCAAAAACGAATATCTGAACATTTTAACTGTGAATCATGAAAGACGTCGTCCTCGGAGTGGAGCTGCATGCAGAAGCTGCAGAGCTTCACACAGACGTCTGACTGGTGATGAGCCGCTAAAGTCGTTCCTGATGAGTTTTTCAGTTGATTGACAAATCGATTATCGTTTTGTTTGTGTCCTGAAATGAGACGCTGACTGATTCGTTCATTTAGAGGAAATGACGAGGAAACGATCTGAACGCTCGGCCGCGGTCGACACTGGCAGAGTCACGGTGTCAGGCGGTGGCGGCAGTGGCGGCGGCGCTCCTCGCTCGAGTGTCTGGACTGTGAAATGGTTAGAATGACTTTTTAATGAATGAGCCCGTCGGGGTCACGGCTCAGACTCCCTGTATGTTTTAATGAGCCCTCGCTAAGATTAAGTTTCTCCACTTTACGTCTCTGGCTGTTAAACTTTAAGGTCTGTGGCTCTGCCGCAGTAAAAAGTCCAGAGCGACTTGATTGATTCCTGTCGGGAAACGCTTTGTTTATAATCCCCCCCCCACACACAATGAGGTCAAAGGTCAGGTGAGAGACTCGAGGACAGCTTACACCAGAGCAAAGTGACGCATTTGACATTTTAAAGTCTGACCTGTTGTCTCATCACAGCGTCTCCGTGGAAACTGTTTCCTTTCCTCTAGCGACGCCTCGATTCGAGACGCCGCTCTTCCACCCGGCAGCCGTCCAATCAGAGCTGCGTTTCTGGCTCTTAAAGCATCTCTCGCTCACTCTTCTCTCCCACGTTCGAGACAAACTGGTGAAATTCTCACTTCTGTGGAGAATTCGTCCAATAATGGTGTCAGAGGAGCACGTGTTTAGCGCTGATACTTAATTTTACTTTATCTTATTACTTTTAAGAACATGAACAAACGAAGCCAAACAAAGTGTTACACATCAGTGTTAAGACAGACAACTTTACACAAAGCTAACAAATACACACAACAATACAATTCACCAAGTGAAGCTAAAAAATAAACGAGACAAACAAACACATCAGGCAGTAATAGACTGTTCTACATTTAGTGAAGGAAATTATTTAGACAGGTTTTCATTTAGATCTTTGTTCTGACTCTTTCAGCTGGTCACTAACAGCCCAAAGCTGATTTTTCAAGAAGTTTCTGTAGAAATTTAGTTCCAGTCAGATTTCTGCAGATGTCCAGCCGCTCAAATCAGACTTTAAAGCTGTTTTGCTAAAGTTCCCATCTTCTTAAACTACATTTTAGAGGCAAACTTTGTACTTTTTACTCTACATTTGTCTGATTTTTCACGTCTTTCCCGTCCGAAGAGGCTGCAGACGTCTGATCTTATAGAATATGATGTATTGCTGTAGATTAAACTAACCAACAGGATATAAAGCAGTTCAATGAGCTCAACCTGGAACATCCACAGCAGCGGAATACAACATTAAGGCAGCAATAATATGAAGTGTTTTCATTACTCAGCTTCACCTTTGTTACTATCTACAGGTTGTTCTCAGCTGGTTTCTGGTGATTACTCATTTAGATTTAATCCTCATCATTTCTTCAACGATGCAGCGCGTCGATCTAATCCCTCCTGTGTTGCCCTCCAGATTACGGCTGTGACGGAGATTACGACGATGGATTCTAGCAGTGGTCCTCCTGGGTTATCATCCCCAACCAGTACGGACAGTTTTAAAACCTTAAGTGTATCAAATGTTTACTACCAGACACAGACACAAAACGACCGCAGCTACAGACGGCGCTGTGACGCCATGAGGAACGAGGACTAAATGGGAACATGTGTGCTGGAAAAATCCCACTCCTCGGTCCATTTGGCGTCCCGACTGGACCGAAGTGGAGGGACGTGCTGCTGGGACGCTGGCTGAGATGGTGAAGTGGAAATGAGGGATACAAGTGTATTGATCAGTGTGGAGCCGATAACACGGTGAACTCACAGGTGGGAAACACTCCAGTAAGCACTGGTTTGGTGGTTTGCAGGTCAGAATACGTTGAACTTTGAGACAGCTGAAGTTTCAGCAGCATTGAACAATACGAATAATAATGTGGACATCTAAGATCACGTTTGGCTGAATTTAGCCCACTTTTAAGACCGCTGTCTTCCATCCTGCTGAATACCACATCAGTGTTTACTGTGAAGCACTCGTTGGGGGACAGACGCTGAGAAAAACTGTCCCCTGTGGACTGAGACATTTCCACCATGGTTCTGTTGAGGTTTTGAAGGCGTAATGTAGCAAAAAGAACAGCCAATCAAAATGCTAAACACATTATCCTTGAACTTGCACTTTGCATTCGTGACACTCGAGTACTTCCTGACAACTAATCCTAGTAAACTATACTGCATCTCCTAACAACGATATGTACATAGAAGTACAGGCAGCGTGAGATCAATCATCATTATCAGTGTTTTCCTGTCATTTCTGGCTCAGCTGAGGTCAATCCTCCAACGACCTCGCTGCTCGGATCAATATTTATTATTGCCTTAGGTGATCAGTGGATGGACACGTGCTGTCTGGTCTGCTAAAACCAAAGTATTACAATGAGGTTGCCTTGGAACAGTGTTTGCTGAGATGTTTAGTACGAAAATAGTGAGATTTTAACTCCAGATCAAGTTTGTGTGAGGAGCGCGATAGTTGAATTTGTGGTTTGATTAGTTTTATTTTATTATCTTGCTTTGGGCTTTTCGATGGAACTGATTCTGATTCTTTAATTGAGACGGAGTCATTTGATTTATGATTTACATTGTGTATGACTTCCTGTCAGAGGCGTCCAAAGCCAGGATGCAAAAACGTTCTGTGATATTTTACTTTCCAGATGAGTGAGGGAGCCCCGTCAGAGAACATATCGATTTTTTATTTTAGCTTTTTATGATTTGTGTGTTGGAAAATAATGAGAGTTGGGAGGTGAAACTGATTGTGGCCTTTTCACTGTGTCCACACAACAGTCTTTAACGAGGCGTCGTGGTCGACCGCCTCCGTGTTGCTGCTACAAGTCTTGATGTTACATTTGCATATTGTTGTATGCATTTGCTGCTACAGTAAAGATTTCACTACATGGGAAAAAAAAAATGCCTCTTTGTTCATTTTTGTGTTTAAGGAAATAATGTGCAACCATCTAAAAGACTTTCCATCAGTAGAGATTGACGTTTCAACGTTTTCTGTTGATAGAGAAGCTCTGGTAGCATTAGCTCAGAGCAGCTAACGTTCTTCAGGATAAAAAAAGATGTAGATTCAAAGCAACTAAAATCTGTATTTTATATGAATTAATAATGCGAAAAGGGTCAGTCATACTGATAAATTTAGGCTACGTCCAAAATAAAACATTTATCTTAACACAAAAACGATCTCTGTTCAGATCAGCGTTTCAGAAATATTCTCTGTCCATGTGAGCGTGCTGAAAAACACATATTAACGTTCATGTACGCTTGTCGTGCGATTGCCAGTGCACACAGGTCGCAGATTGCCTGTTTACTCTACCAATTTGCAGTACCTTTGTATTGAGCTGCACTGCAAACAGAAATACTGTAATTCAGCTAGTAAAGCTAATGCTAATAACACATGCAAAATTGTGGCCAGACGGACAGGAAAAGACAGGACAGCCTGCTGGGAGTTTGCCCAAAGGCACCTGAACAACTCTCAGACCCTGACAAGCAAAATACTCTGGCCTGATGAAACAAAGACTCAACCATGGCACCCAATCCCCAACAGAAACCAGGCACTGAGCATGGGCTCATTAATACCATCCCTACAGTCCTAGATGGAGGTGGCAGCGGCATCATGCTGTGGGAATGTCTTTCAGCGACAGGGACTGGGAGACCAGTCAGGATAAAGGCAAAGATAGATGCACACAAGTGTAGAGCAACCCTGAGCAAAAACCTTGTCCAGAGTGCTCAGCATCTCAGGTTTACATGTCAACAAAACAACCACCCGAAGCCTACTGCCAAGAAAACTCTGAAAGCCGTGGAGGGGCCCAGCTAGTCCAGACCTTAACCCAACAGAGACCCTCTGGAGAGACCGGATCATGGCTGGTTCATCCAATCTGGTTTAGCTTGAAGGATTCTGCCAAAAACAATGGGATCATTTCCAAGAGGACTTAGTGAAGGGTCTGAATACTTCTAGAAATGAAATATGCCAACCTGTTTTTGCTTTGTCATTGAGTCTTATGTTATCTGACAAAAAATGAACTCAAAACGCGGAAAACTTGAAAGGATCTGAAAACTTTGTATGTCTTTGTATTCACCACAGAATAACAATCTGGGCCCGTCAGAGGCAAAAACAAGCACTTTGGTGGATATGCTCTGATGGTGCACCTCTGCCTTGAAGGATAAGATTGCAGGCCGTTTTGCAGTTGACAGCTGCAGCACTCTCGCTAAATACAGGACCAATTTCAAAAAGTGTCCCCATCAGTCCCCTGGATGCAAAAACAAGGGAAAACAGTGTCCACATCAAAGTATACAAAAGTTTGCCTTTAAAAGTCTGCAGGACCTGAAAGACTTGCACGTGACTTGCAATTTGCTGAGGAAGACCTGTGACTTGACTTGGACATGTCTCGACTGTCCTTGACTTAAGACATTGATGCTTGTCTTGACCTTGTCTTCAATGATTGGCACCTGACTTTGACTCTAAACTTGTTTGAGACTCATCTTGACTCTTTCAAAAGTATTTTTAGACGTTGTATTTGGACAGACGACATTTGGGAGATCATGCGACAAAGGTTGGACCGGAGACGTCATGATTCGTGGTCAGTGCTTTGACGCCTCAGACACCAGCTCCAGGAACCTCTTCTCAAATGACTCGAGACCTGCCTCCAACTTACTCTCAACTTCTTTGAGATTTGACTTGTCTCAAAAGACTTGACTTAAAGACTTAAATCCAGCTGTGCTCAGCACAAAGATGGCGTCCTAGTATCTACTACTACTACTTTTTCTGGAGTTCACCTGCTTTGTGTTGTTTTTCACTGTGTTTCTTTGCCTCACCCAGCAGGTTTGTAATTGTTTCTTCAGTCCTCTTTTCATCATCTCTGTATAGAACTGAATCCAGCCTGAACTATTCATGACAGACAAAGGCATCGGTTCTATCTGTGACCTGACACCGTCTCACATCACCAGCAATGCTTTTGATCATTTCGCTGGTACTGCTGGATCATTTCACGCCTGTACAGTATTACAGTTTTCTAATGGTATTGTTGTTTCCAGAGATATTGGGTGTCTGCGGGTGTGTGTGAAGAGGTTCTATTGAAAGATGAGTCAGTCCATAGAGTGGCAAGAAATCTGAAACCGAGGAGGCACTTGCGTCAGATGATGAATGTTTAGCCTTTACATGCAACGTTTTTCTTGTCGGGGCGAACAAGCTGCAGTGTCATCAGTCGAGAGACTGATCTGATCTTTCTTTGGAAATGCTTTGATTTTCAGGCCATTTATGGAATTTTTATGTGACTTCAGTCTGAATTTTTGCTTTCTGCCCAAACATGGCAGCCTTAATATCATCTGAACCACTTCAGTTGCCAAATACAGCCAGGGAAATTCTGTTGACTCCAGTGACAAAACATATTAAATATCAATACCTAAAGTGATGATTCTGGAGCATTAACTCTTGTGATACAGCTTCTGAACAGTCACAATCATGTAAACCTCTAATTTACTGATTGTCAACTCCCATTGAGTGTTCAATCAGTGTGAAAAACATTTGTATCTCCCACCGAATTATTTTGTCCTCTTTTTAACATTCCTCGTTGATTACATGAGCGAAAGTACAAAGGTCTAAGACCAAATTGGTACCAAAGAATCAAACTAACTTACTGAAGAAATATCCCCAGCCTCACCCACAGATGTGACAACAACCAACTGGATATAAAGTGCAAACTGTCGAGCCTCAAATGAACACTTAATGTGCACTGTTAGATAAAAGGAACAAATACATTAAAAGTTTGTGGTTGTAGCCACTCCAAGTGGCTCCTAGAGCCAGTTTAGGTAGAAATGTGTAGGTTTTATAATGTGGTACATTAGCTTTAAAGTGAGCAGATGACAGTGCTGCAGGTCTTCTGTGAGATTAAAATCGCAGCATAGAGTCTTGTCATCTGAGATCAATGCTAATAGGTTGTTTGCATGTGACGACACGCCACTCTTGTGGTCATGAACTGCAGATGGAGGGCAGGAAGTGATTTTCTGCATATGAAGCGCTATAACACACACTCAAAAAGTTGATGTTCTGCATTGTTTACGGTTGCTCAGATCAATCAAACCAAGAAACCACAAAGAGCTTCCATCGAGTACCAAAAGTTGTTGTTCATCAGGGTGAAAATGCAAGAAATTTGCAGAAAAACACCAGAAAAAATGTCTTTTTAACCGTCTGCGACCGGAGGAGCCAAGTTCAATTATGGTGATACAGCTATTGTTTTAAATCTATGGTGACAGATTTAAAGTAACAGCTACAAGCAACACGACATGAACAGCATGAACAGTTTCACATAAGACAGCTGAATGACTTACCCTGTCTTGTTTTGTGACGATCCACGTCTTTAGTGGCGTTTCGGACCTCCAGCACCGCGGCGTTGGATGTTGCTGCTCGGTTAATCCACAGGAGGATGAAAGCTTCGCACCCTAGAACAAACAAAACAACGGTCAGTCTGGACCACTTTGGTACCGAGGTCGTGGACCACTGTGGTTTTCACTTCCTGCCCTCCATCTGAACTTAACATCACATGACTGCACACAACCTGTCCTGCCGCTGAGACGTTCACCTGCTCTCTGTCTCAAATGTTCACTAAAAGCCATTTTAGCTGGTTGGCCATTGGAGACGATGTTTTACTGTCCTGCGTCGCGAAATTATTTCATCAAACACATCAGCGCCTCACACACCTTCGTCTTGTTCTACGTCAGTTTTTATCAACAGAGATGTGATTGAATACGTTTTTCCTGCTCTGTAACTGTTGTGTCAGACTGACAGCTTCCTATTTCTGGAGGAGCTACGCTTTTTAAACCTGCAGTCAGTTTCAGAGAAAAGGTTGACGTCTCATTTTGGACTGAAGTCTTCATATTTATGTTGCTACAGTATGTCTGCTCTGTCAGTGTGGGGCTGCTGCATTAAAAAGGATTACTGCAGTCACTGAAAAACTGCTAAATTTATGGAAAACCATTGATGTCCCCAAATTCTTGTACAGGTTCTGCAGGTTGAGCGTATATTTCCTCCTCGCTGTCAGGTTTTGATGTCGAGCTCTGCCGCTGAACCTCTTTAAAGAGTTGTACCAGCGTAAATCATGTAAATATCTCCACCCGGCTGGGAGCTGAAGATGTGAGATCAGCTTTTGACACCAGTTCTTAAAAAATGACAAAATTAGAACATCACCGTTCTGTCGTTGGGATCAGTTTGACCAGATTTAATGACAAGCTTCAGGTTAAAACTGATCACATGTTGCTGATGAATTTAGGACGTAAGGTTTTCTACTCGATGAGAGCACTGATCCACTTATAAGATTTTAAAACATTAACGAAAACTACATTTTAGAGTTGGAGTTAATTTTCAGATGGCTGTGGTACAACATGTTTGATCTGATGAACGTTTAATGATCTAAGAGGAGAAAATGGGTAAAATCTCTGAGGACTACCTGATGGTGCCACCGTTTGTTTAATTCTGTCCGGCTGACCTCGACTGTCACCTTCTTTTAAACGATGAAGGCCGTTTGCTGAATAAGGAAAACAAACTGCGGCAAGCCTTTTAACATTTGCTAACCTTTAACTGTCCCTTGTTAGATTCAGCTCATGGAAAAGTCAGACCTTGTTTTAAAAATGAAGAATTCCCAAGATTCAATTAGCATGACCGGTTCATTTGAAGCGCGGCTAAATTAGTCCCATTAACAGATTAGCGGACGGCGTGAAAATGTCACGAGTAAGCCTGGAGCTGTCTCGGGGAATTATCGTCCCTTCATAGCCGCCAACATCTGAACCCGACTTGGAACAGAATGACGCCGCGTGTCCTTTGGATCAGAAAGACTCCAGGAAACTATTAAATTACGCTCAGTCTGACCCTTCGCTAGTGTCCCTTTTCAGGTTGACTTTCCTGGAAAATAATTTCATGGTGTATGATGCTATGTAATTGTTCTGTCAGGTCAGCTTTCTCCCCCCCCAGGTTCCCGCCCACCCCTCCTCGCCCTCTTTCCCCCGACGGGCCGGCGCACCTCGGCAGTTTTTCCATATCTGCCAGCTCCCCCCTTCACTTCGAAGTTTTACAGAAACTTAATCTTCCAAACTTTTACAGTAACCTTTACAGTGCAGCCGAGGATGGAGGGAGGAGGAATGAAAGTAAAGTTGGCGGTTTAGTTTTGCTGCGTTTGTGACCTCGTCGCCCTTCCTCGCTGAGAGCCACCGGCGAAAGGATTCCTTCCGCCTGTGAAAAACGTCCTTTATGCAAGTCTGATTAAACAGGAGCAGCGGGCTTTCTGAGCCGAGCCGGATCTTTTTTTCTTTCTTTCTTTGGCTTCGAGCGTGACTCTGAGGGAAAACTCTGGATTTAAAAAGAGAAGCGAGTCCTTCTCCTCTTCCTCCTTCCTTTAACTTCCTCTCTTCTCCTCCTGTTTCCGTCACCACGCAGAAAGAAGTACAAGCAGCTTTGTTTCTCCTGAGGTGTTTCTTCTTCTTTCCCTCCAACCTCCTCTTTTTTCTTCACCTCCACCACTATCTTCCCTGTCCTCCCTGCCACATCATCCCTCCATCATTTGCTTTGTGATGCTGTCTCTCACGTGTCTTTCTTTCCATCTTTACTCCGTCTTCACTCAAACAGCTTTTGTCCACCTCTTCTCCCTGACGTCCCTCCATCTTTCTGTCTCCCCCCTGACATTTTGTCCTTCAACATCCTCCCTCTTACTTCTTATTTCTTTCTTTGCCAGCCCTCCCTGGACTCTCCTGCCCTCCTCGGTCTTTTCTGTCTTCGAATCCATCCTTAACTCGTCTCCTGATGTTCTGTCACTCACTCTTCTCTCCCCCCTCCACCTCTTTCTCCACCCCCGGCTTTTATTTCCTCTCCTTCTTCCTTCTTGACAGCTGCAGTTTAGCCACTGTGCTAACCTCTCCCTGGAGGCTGTGTGTGTTTCTGTTTGTGTGTTTCTGTGTGTGTGTGTTTGACTCAAAGGCACCTCTGCCGGCTGAACCCACCTCCGTCACACGTCTGCACTTCCACACTTGTGAGGACCGTCGTTGACATAATGCATCCTCTTGCCCTCCATCACCATCGTGCCTCACCTCAATCCCAACCAAACCCTCCTTTAACGTTTCAAAAATGTCCCCTTTCTCCAAACATGTCCTCTCTTAAGACAAATCCCCTTACTTTCCAAAACTTTCCAGGCTTTAAAAAATGATTTTTGACTTCTTTTTAAAGTGCCCAAAATGTCCTCAATTTCCAAAGCTGTTCTTGCTTTTTAACAATGCCCCCAATTTTCAAAAATGTCCTCCTTTTCAAAAACGTCCTCATCTGTTAGAAATATCCCTCGTTTCCAGGACTAGCCTTGTTTCTTCCTTATATTCATGCCCTCTTCCCCAAAAGGTCTTTATTCAGTTTTCAGAAACCCTCTTGCTGTTCACGTGTCCTTTTTTTTCCTGAAAATGTCCTCACTTTTAAAAATTGAGTTCAGCAGAATTTATCCACTTTGCAAAGATCTTCTGACTTTCCAGAAGTGGCCTCACTTTCCTAAACTGCCTGCACTTCCACAAACGTCCTCACCTTCTAAAAACTGTCAAGGTCTCAGAGAGAAGGTGGTCCTCACAGAGACAGAAGTGCAGGGGCACACACACTCTTTTCTTTTCCCAGGCCGGCCCGGGCTGCCTCGTTTCCAGCCAGAGCCATTTTCCTAATAATCCCACCCGCCTGCCCTCAAACTCTCCTCCCCCCTCCTCCACCTCTTCCTTCTCCGCACTGCGTTTTCCTGCATCAGCATATCAAACCCCCCCCCCCCCGCCCTGATCCACATCCCTCCCCAAACACCACAGCCCCCTCCCGGTTGCCTTCCTCACCCCAATTATTTCCCAGGACCTTCGCTTAAAGGGATTCTCTCAGCCCCTCGCTCTGTTTGGTAGGCGGGCTCCTCGCTAACCTTCCCTCCGCTGCAGGCGACGGCGTCCATTGTGTAATAAATACGTGGAGGTATTCATGTGGCCCTCTGAGCCTGACTTCTTTGCCGTCATCAGGATGAATGCCCCTGACAGGTAGCTTAAGGAGGGGGCGGGTGGTGCTGAGGTAGTCCTGTGCTGGCTGCAGAGACAGTAACAGACCACTGGGAGCTTCTGAAGGACGGAGCAGCCATCAGGTTTAAAAGTAGAACAGATTCCATCCTTTCCATCACTGCTGGACTACCTACAGCTCAGTCTGCGCCCTCTTCTAGCTGCTGTCTCTGTCATCAGGTCAGACTGCATCCACACTTTTTTTCTCTCTGCTTTGGCCCAGCGTCTTTCTCATGGAGCCCTTCCTGAACGATGTCCAGAAAGTGTTGATGTTGGACGATCTGACTTGAAGCCTTCACTCAGACTACGTCCACACTGAGCCGTCTTTGTTTGGGCCTGTTATCCTTACAAATCCTGCAGTTTCCCTTCAGAAAAGCTTTTTGAAACCGTCTCCAGAGTGCATAAATCTAAAAATGATGTAAGGCAGGTTGACGAGCGTTTGGCAGTAAAGTTAAGACAACGATTTTGCCTTTAACTTCCTCTCTGACTTTAGATTCTGATATTGATGATCACAAAGCAGGAAGCCTTTATGGGACACAGTCAGACCACTAACTTATCCTTATTCAATTATTACTTATTTCTTAATCAGCAACAAGACAGACTTGGACTGCTTCCTTATTGATCCCAATTTGGGAAGTTATTTTGTTGCAGTAGCATTAACACACAGGCAAACATAGAATGTATACACAGTAATTTAGAATAAAAAGTAACAAAAAATGTAAGCAGGAATAAAAATAAAAATATAACAAAGTAAAACTAAAATATATTGTTATATAATATGTATTATAGTGTACAATACATATTATATATAATATAATATAATTAAAAAATACATTAGAACTAAATATATAGACACGAGCAAAAAATAGCCAAAAAAATAGTAAAATACAGCAAAATATTTGTGCAGTTTTGGATGAAAAATAAATGTAAACCGTAGACTTTAAATGCAATACTGCAGTAGTGCAGATAATATTCAAAATATTGGGGTTTGTAAGGTTGGTGGATTAACTGTTTAAGTTGCTGTACAGTGGGACAATGGCTGCAGTTTGTTTGTGTATCAAATATTCACTCCAATAAAAACACCTCATGTTGTTTGAAGAGCGCTGCTGAGGTCACTGAGGTCAGTTCAGATTACTGGTTTTCATGGAGGCTCTGTTCAAATCCAGGTTAAAGCTCCAGAGTCCACTGCAGTGTTTGAAAAACGTCTTCTTCTTCTTCTTCTTCATTAAGCCTTTTTTTCTAATCTGTATTCTTTGGATTAAACTTTCTTCCACCAGCCCAGATGTTTCTGCGTTTGCTGACAGTAACAGTGAGTTACTGCTGCTCCAGGGGAAGTTTACCAAGTTACAGTCTGGTAACTCTGCGTGACGATATGTCAGTTTGGCTGTTGTATCTGAGCGGGAACGAGCCGCCACCACCGCAGCACTCACAAAAAATAGAGGCATAATGTGGAACTGGCCTTGGCCGTTGCTGACAACGTTTGCATCTTCTCAGAAATGTAGTTGGGAAAATGCCACCGCGTGACACCGAAAACCCTCCTCTGCTCGCTGCTGAGCGCGACGGAGAGCGAGCTGAGCTAAATCAGTCTGAACGGCGTAGAAAATGGAGAAATTAGTCTTGGCTGTGGAGCCGTCCAGCCTCTTGGCTCCACAGCCGAGTTGAATCCGCCACCGCGGAGCGCCGAGCTCCTGTCGTCCCCCGGTTCACAAACATAAATCCTGGACGTTTCTTGGCTCGGTGCGTGACTCGGTAAACAGGCGGAGGAGGAGCGGGACCATCCAAATTGTTTCTCTGCAGCCACAGATGAGTTTGGTGCTCAGTTCGGAGCTTGGTTTTGATGTATGGTCCCATCTCTGTAATTGAATTCATTAAGGAATAACTGAACCCCCATCTGTGGAGACAACTCCCATGACAGCAATCTCTCTCTCTCACACACACACACACACACACACACACACACACACGCACAGTCCCTCTCTCATACACACACACACGCAGACTCCCTAACACACACGGACGCCTGCATCTGTGTATGCAAATGTCGTCATGTGTCAGCTATACATAAGCCTCCATCTTTCCCACAGCCTGGCTCACACACACACACACACACACACACACACACACACACACACACACACACACACACACACACACACACACACACACACACACACACACACACACACACACATGGACTAGCACATGAATGTGCATGACTCAAACACAGCGTGCACACACTCAGACACATAGAAACCGTCTAAGCAGGATCTAATTTGTGCACCCAATGAACATTGATTTGGTGATTTGAAGGCCAAAACACTTCTGGGTTACAAATAACTGCTGTTTAACAGTCTGAACTGGCTGCATTTCGATGTCCGGCCGGGTCCAAACACTCTACAGGTTGACATGAGCGGCTAATTTTACATAAGAGTGACATGTAATTAACCTAAAAACTTAAAGGGTCACCCTCATCCAGAACTGTAATTCTACATAGTAACTTATTAACCTACATCGGCCTCTATGGGAACTATGGCCGTCCAGTGAATATGAGCAAAAACAGGCTGTGAAGACGTCTTTTGTTCCAGGTCACAGGCCTCATGCTCATCTGGAGCAAGTGGGTGCACCTGTGATCTTCACCCTCAGGTGATGCTGATTCCAATCAGCATGACTGGGAGGCTACATAAGGAGGCTGGGGTTGTGTGTCTCTGGAGAAACAACACCTTCAGTTGTCTCTCCGTGGTCTACTTTGGTCTGAGTTTAATCGTTTATCTTGAACAGTGTTTTCCAGTCCACCCTTTTCCCCTATCTAGTGACTCCCACTTTCGTTCCATTTTGAGGCCATTTTCTTTTGTTTATCTGTCATTTTGGTAGACTCAGTGGGCAGCTAAAGGGACTGTTAATCCCACTGCCTTTTAGAGTTCAAGGGGTTCACATTTCTGTCCACCTGTTTGGTTTTTTTTGACATGGTCGTGTGCTGTCTTTGTTAGTTTCCCACTTGCGACCCCTGTCCTTCAGTATTTCTCTTCTGGGGAAACATAACACTTTGCTGTTTATCCTCTCGGTCTTTCATTCAACACAAGATATTAGGAATCAGCTTGAAATAGGACACATGTGAGACCCCCCCACACACAGGAGGGCTGGCAAAAGAGTCCGCAAGAGAATCTGGAAAATTTAAGAGGGTCAAAAAAAAGTCTCCTAAACTAGCATCAGACTCCACCTACTTCACCACAAGTTGTTTGGAGGGACTGCCAGCAAAAGCTTGT
The DNA here is from genome assembly GCF_039877785.1 of Chaetodon trifascialis. Classification (NCBI taxonomy): domain Eukaryota; kingdom Metazoa; phylum Chordata; class Actinopteri; order Chaetodontiformes; family Chaetodontidae; genus Chaetodon; species Chaetodon trifascialis. Next base: position 25,220,297 of record NC_092069.1, read on the forward strand.
GCTGTCAATCAAAAACAAACCAAAGCGCCGACAGTTCTCCACATGTTACTGGGACCTTCAGTGGGATGGGGTCACACGGTCAGATGGGACCAAAATAGAGCTTTCTGGTAAGAAACATGAAAGGAGGTTTGGTGGAGACAGAAAGATAACCACATGGAGAAGCACCTCGTACCCACGGAGGAGGAGGAGGAGGAGGAGGAGGAGGAGGAGCATGCTGCTGGATCTCTGATGCCGTGGGGCTGTTTTTCTTCCAAAGCCCTGGACGTCTTGTTAGGACACACGGTCTGATGGACTCCATCACATACCAGCAGCTATTACATGAAAAGCCTCTGCCAAGAAGCTCAAAGTGGGCATGGCTTGACCCCCCCAGCAGGACAATGACCTGAAGCACCTCAGATTTACAGCAAAAGGGTTGTTTAAAATGTTAACAAAACCAGAATCAATCATTTCTAATCAAACTGTGTTTACTGACAACAGTTTCCTGAAGTGTCACTGAGTCCATGTGTTCATCTCCTTCATCCAACCATGAGTTCACAAAGTGGTGAACCTCGCTCCTTCCTCCTCCATGTAGCTCATTTTTACTAAAGGGCTGTAATTCTGGAGGGCGCTGCATTTAGCTTTGTGAGGGGACATTTCAGACATGACTGGAAGAATATCCAAAATACAGACTCACCAAAGGGAGTGGGGTGGGGGTGGTGGGCAGGTGAGCTCTGCAGCTACCTGCCAGGAGAAAGAAAAAGAAGTAGATATCAGAGGAATGTAAAGCAGGCAGGTGATATCTGTTTCAAGTCAATTCAGCCCATTTTAAATAGCAATTCCTTCATTGCTCATTAGATCCAGAATAGTTAAGTCAGGAAGAATCTGATCAGATATTTAGTAAACAACACAAGACATCTGACTTCCTACACACGAACCAGCAGCCGTAAACACTAAGTCCTTCACTGACTCATCAGACTGCACTCCTGTACGTGAACCTATGGAGGAAATTAAATGTTTACTTGACAGCTTTTACACCAGCCAAAACAACATGAACCAAACGAGCAGAGCCGCAGCGCTCACATGAACAGACCTGGTGTGAAACTACTCTGAGACACACTTTAGTTAGCAGGTTAAACAGGTGTGAACGCGTCCGGCTCTCCAAACCGCATGCAGCGCGTCCAAGTATTCACACTGAGGTGTGAAATATGTCTGCGTGTTTGTCGCGGCTGCTGGTCTGTTGGTTTTGGACCTGGACGAGTTCGTCAGGGCCTACGTGAACCTGAACGAAGCAGGAAAGCAAACTGAAGGCAGTCAGGAGCTGCAGATACAGGACGCTGTGCACACACGTGCATATGAAGGTGTGACATCTGAACCTGGTTTTATCTGTGAGTGTAAACACCTTCAGCATGCAAACAGAATGTGATTCTGGACTCACAGGCCCTCACATGCAAAGAGCAGCGGGACATTAAAACACATGACAGGCAGCAGATTTACAGAGACCATGATGGGAAACACAGAGCAGCGTGAAGCAGGCCTCCTGGTGTGTTCATTTATAGATGCTGTGTGTGTGCGTGTGCATGTGTGTGTGCGTGTGCGAGAGTGTGTGTACCCCCTCTGTTGTTTTGTTCCATTGCAGCCCTGTAATTACCTCCAGTCAGATCTGCTTCTGTAACACAGGTGGGAGACACAGAATTTAATTACAGGGTGGGAGCCATGCTGCAGCCCACCTGTGTGTGTGCGTGTGTGTGCGTGTGTGTGTGTGTGTGTGTGTGTGTGTGTGTGTGTTTGTCCTTTTTGTGTGCATGCTTTAGTGTGCAGATGAGAGTCTCTTGCACAAACTGCATGTTTGACTTCTACATTTTCTTTTTTCAGGTTTTTCTATATTCTCTGGGTTTGACAGGTGAACGTGGGTTCAGGTGTGTGTGTGTGTGTGTGTGTGTGTGTGTGTGTGTGTGTGTGTGTGAGAGAGAGAGAGAGAGAGGGACAATGACAGGGGGTGGGCGAACGAGTGACAGTGAGATTGAAAGAGACGGGGGAGATGGAGGGAGGGGGGAGGACCTGACTGCAGAGCGCTGGAACACCTGGCACCTGATCAGATGAAGCGGACCGTGAGGGGGATTCTGCTCCTCAGGTTGGACTTTTGGTTTGCTGCTGATCAGACAGCTGCTTTGTTCTTCTGCTCCGACACAAGCCTCAGCTGTGAGCGCCACTCATTAGAGACCTTAGATGGCTCAAGGTGTGCTTCATCATCCGCGTTGCTAAGCAACTCAAAGTTTGGCTGCATCTTGGGAGCTCTCTAATTAGCTTCGGGGGGCTGAGAGAGTCTGCTCTCCAGCAGATCCTGGATGGGTCTATCTGCTGTGCTGCTGTTTCCAGGAACAGAGCGTCGGCATCAAAGCAGCACCTGCTTCAGGTGTTTCAAACTGGAACCTGTTGATGATGATGATGTAATGTGGCACAGCAAAGTTCAGTTGCTGCGTCGTTGACTGCACTGTATGAGACAAACCAGCAGTTCAATAAACAAGGCTAATTGGCTCACACACAGGAACACGTCTGAGATCTCAAACGGCCGACTGCGTCTGTGTGAAGCCTCCTCCCTGAACCTGAGTGCACAAACAGAGCTGATGTGCGCTGATTAAACAGTGAGACAGTCACTGTCAGCTGCTGTTACAGCTACACAACATGCAGCAAAGCTACATGAAAAATGATCAGGGCCACAAAACGTTTGTCTCCCACATTCAAGACGTTTGAAGAAGATGTTTATGAGTAACGACAAAACTGTTAGAAATGACTTTACAACACTTTAAAGTAAAAACACTGAAACAGCAGACGGGTGAAGCTCACAAAGGCATGTCTTTGTGAACAGAGAAACGCTGACATGAAGTCCAGAGACGTCATGAGGAGCTGGTGTCAGACAGTCTGCTTCCAGCTGAAAGAATGAGCTTCACTTCGCTCGGTCTGCTCTCACTCCGGCTCGTTCTGCTGGCAGCCACTGATTAAACTGATTTGTAAAATGTGGCTGTTTATTTGAATCAGCTCCTGCACATTTTAAAGATGCTGCGCTCGTGTTGCCGTGCCGCTGGGCTTGTGCTGCTGATTTTGATCAGTGAAAATACAAACGTTGTACTTTAAAGGCCTCGGTTTGCCTGGGACAAAGCGTCTGAAACTCCTTCCCTGGCAGGTAATCAGAGAAACCGTGGCTGACAACTTCTGCAGCGTTCAGACAGACAGACAACAATCATGGCAGCTGGATGCAGCAGTTGGTTTTGGTTCAAGCTCTCAGTTTTCACTCTTCACACAGATACTTCTGCCACCTTTAACGTGAACAGCCAAGTACAACAGCATGAAAGCCTCCCCACTGGTACAATTAACGCGTCTCACCTCTGCAGGTGTTTTGGTGGAAGTAAAGGAGGTGTAACTGCAGGGTTAGATCAGGGTTTGAGGGGAGGGACAAAGAGAGTGATTTGCATATCTGCACACTAATGAGGAAACATCACCCCTCTCACCACACACCTAGCATACAGCGTTAGCTTCCAGAGTCCTCCTGACACTCCCAAACCACGAGTATGTTAAGGTTCACTGTGTTTTTGTTAACGGTGAACTGATGCTGGGCTGGCAGCGTTCGGCTTCAGTGAAAAGGGCTCCTGGACAGGTGCGACCAGACCAGCCAAACAACACGCCACTTTGTCCTTCCTTCACTGTACTGAGCCACACAGATTCACCAGTGATATATCAACTATAAGACATTATAGATGCCCAGACAGAGACATAAAGAGCTGTTATCTGTCCTGTGTCGCTTGTCTTCCCAGCATTGTGTCAGTTTCAGTTCCCATTTATTTCCAGAGGTCCATACATCAGCTTTGCCTCTCGTTCCACTGGGCCAGGACCAGTTAACAGAGCTACATACAGAATTTCATGAACTGCTGCTTAAAAGGAAAAGTTCTGTAAAAGTTTTTTATGTTCTAAACTGAGGATTTAGTGAAGCAATTACCTTTATCATCCATTTCTAATTTTAGACAATAAATCACTGACATTTTTTCATGATAGGCCACTTTGTTTTACCTCTCAAAGCCCTCTCTGTTAGCCAAACTCATTTTGAGCTTCAGTCACCAGCCAGATCCCTCTGCCTGCTGCATTACTGCCAACCTCATGGCCTGGAAACTCTGCCAGTTCAGGAGGCCCATTATTTCTCCGCTGGTCAGTGTCTCCAATTCAGAGAGGATTCGGTGGTTTATTCACAGCCACAAACAGCACAAAGGCCAGGTGCTGAGGACCAATCAGGAGGCTTTTCTATTTTAGGGCCCAGAAAACTTTTCACTGGTTTATTCACCTCACCCAGAGTTTATCAGCGTGTGGGGATTTGACCCAGTAACCTCACTGCAGTGGAGGTAGAGAGCTGACTGTTAAACTAATAACTAATGAACAGACTGACTGCAGGCGCGTCTCAGTGGAAACAAACTGACGTCCATGCTGTTGGAGATGCTGGCGGCGTGATCAGTGCTGTCACGTCTGTGGATTAGCTCAGTCCGTCTCAGGTGACAGTCCACAGTTATCTGCTCGCACTCGTAATATGACAGAGGCTTCTCCAAATGTCCAGATCTGCGAACACTCAGCAGAGGCTTTGCACCCAGAGATGATTATAAACCCAAACTCATTGATTTGCATCGTGTACTTGGTGAACTCTGCTTGTATTTTTTGGATCAGTTTAACCTTTGAGTCACCAGAAAAGCCTCAGTGAGATTAAAAATCTTGTGATTGAATGGTGAGACGTAGTGGACAACCACAGGATCCGGCTCAGAGTCAGAGCCTTTAATGAACGAACATTTAAATGTGATGAGGATCTTTGTTTGGTCACACTGTTAATAAAACATGAGCTTCAGACTGTGTACAGCATCATTTCTTCCCTTTTGTGCAGATGGTGGTCCTCCAGCACACCTTAGATTCTCTAATGGCACAACAGTAGTAGTACTTTATATATATTCTTAACGGTGTGTACATATCTAGTGTGTGTGTGTGTGTGTGTGTGTGTGTGTGTGTGTGTGTGTGTGTGTGTGTGTGTGTGTGTGTGTGTGTGTGTGGGTGGGTGTGTGGGTGTGTGTGTGTATATATGAGCCAGTATGTCACAACATTGCAGTAATGTGAAAAGATAAAGCATCAGCAGTGCCACCATATCTTAGACAAAATACTTAAAAAAGGATTGAATAAAATCAAAATCAATAAATTGATGTTCATTTGCTGCTTTTATAGTCTCTACATATACTGTATTTTTGTAGCTGTTGCTGACAGTATTTTAATATCCAGTGAAGTTTAAAGTTTGAAGGTTACTCTTATTTTTTCCATTAGTTTGACTGTAAAATTTCCTGCTCGTCCTCATTTAAACCGTTCATGATGAAAAATGGTGGTGCAGTCAGCTCAACACTGTGTCATAATGACTCTTGGTGTCTTACATGTGCTGTACTTAAGTCTGCTTCATCCTCTGCAGTTCACTTTACGATCATAGGTGACAGAGTGGTGAGGAGATGGAAGTTCATCCAAGAAGCTCTGGCTCATTGAGCTGCAGTGTGACTGCCCAGAGTCGCTCAGGCCGGCCTGGCTGACTCCCTCCATCCATCCATCCTCCCCTCCTCCACCTCTCCACCGCCCTGCGCTCTCCTCCATCACTCGTGGCCGATGCTGTCAGTGGCGCCCTTGAGAACAAAGGTTAGAAAACCTCAGCAGCACACAGCTGTGTGTGTGTGTGTGTGTGTGTGTGTGTGTGTGTGTGTGTGTGTGTGTGTGTGTGTGTGTGTGTGTGTGTCCACAAGTACTGCATTGTTTTGTTATTTCACCAACATCATTGTTGCTAAGCGCTAACTGCTGTTTCTGCTTTACGTTTCCATGAGCTCACAGTCAGTCCCAGTCAAACTGCGGTCGAAACGTGTTTTTCCTTGGACGTGTCTGTCACTGTGTCTCTAATGTTCACCGTCCAGTTCTTCATTTTCCTCTTTTTCACTCAAAAAACCTCCATGTTCCAGCTGAAGAGACACTGGGGACAAATAGACAATAAGACAATGAGCTGAACGTGACAGCTAGCTTCTTGTTCTGCGTCCAAGTGAACCAAAACAGCCATATCCAACAGAACCAATGGTAAGAAGGTGTACTGTGTCTTTTTAGGACTTGTCTTCAGCTTCAGCTGCACTAAGGTTCAGCTGAATGCTAACATTAGCAAAACAGTCCACGACAACATACTAATGCTAAAAGGTGCAAGATCTGGTCATTAGTTGCAGGTTTATGACCTGAAGCGTTGGACAAGTGGAAAATCTGAGCTGCAGATGAAATGTCAGAGGATTCAGCCTCAGGGGACCATAAATATCTGCACGAGGTTTCACGGTAATCCCGACTGAATGATGAGCGTTAGCGTCCTCAGAGACAGTGCACCACCAGCTTGGCTAAGAGTAACACGACAGACCTCCCACTGCTAGTCTCTCCCAGCCTGCTCCACACTTCCTGTTCCAAATATCTGAATCTGTTTATCTGCATTCTAGACCGTGACCACATGCTGAGTGTTAGCGCCTCTCGTTCTGTTCAGGAGTGGAAATCTGCACGTTTCAGCCAACGAGACGGAAGTTTAACTTTCACAGAAGAGTTAGAATCACTGACTTAAAGCTGCAGCTAGTGATTATTTTAAGGCAATTCACAATGATATGAGGGAGATAAAAACCAGATAACTGGACTTTTGTCTTAAAAATGATTATTGGGGGTGCCCCTATAGCTCAGTTGGTAGGGTGTGCACCCCATGCATTGAGGCTGTCAGTCCTCTGCAGTGGCCACAGGTTCGACTAAAGGCTAAAAAGCCCAGAAAACAAAAAAACATGATTATCAGAATAACTGAGGATTTATTTTCTTGCAATTGACTAATTAGTTATTGCACCTACGCCGATTATTGCTTTAACACACACGTCTGCTGTGTCTAATTTAGACACACACACAACTAAACAAACACATGTGGGTATGTGCACAAACGCACAGACCGGGTACATCTGTTCTGTTTGTTGTCCTCACACACACACACACACACACACACACACACACACACACACACACACACACACACACACACACACACACACACAAACAATAACACACACGTCAGCTGTCTGGCCTGTTAGCCACACATGACAAACGAAGAAGAAGCAAGAGTCTCTTTCTGTTTCAGCTTCCTGTCTCTGTCTGTCCTTCCTCCCCTCCTCCTCCTCCTCCACCCTCTGCAGACGTACATCCACCTCCATTAGCTGCCTGTGTGCTTCTCCCTCAGCAGATAAATCATTCATCCCCGGGCGGCTGGCCGCTCTGCAGCTCGGCGCTGCTGCAGATTGGCCTGTTTGCGTGGGAACGGTGCGTTATGAGCTGCGTCCACATGACCTTGTTTTGCCACTGCGGTGAAAAGGCTGGTTGTCTGGACTCTGCAGCGAGTCTCATCACTCCACCTTCCACTTTCTGCATGAACTGCTTTCCATACAATGACCGCAGAGACTCACGCATCCTCCAAACAGGATGCCGGGCCGCTGTGTCATCAATTAATGATCAGAGCTCTCCTCGCCGAGCGTCCGGAGCGGCCTGCTATCGGGGACATTGTTCACGGGCAGCAGAACAAGACGCTTCTCAGGGCTCAGGAAACTCAAACTACGTACAACACAGCAGCCAAAGTGTCAGCTGCTCATCGGAGAGCCGAGGCGACCTTTATTTAACAACAGAAGACCGTCTGCTGTCTTTTCACCACTTCCTACAACACTTCCAGCTGAACAGGATGTGACTGGACAACGGCTTGGACTGTCAGGACGCTCGTTTGAATCAGTGCTGGTCGGGAAAATCTTACTGAGGGGATTAAAAATGCTGAATGTCCAGATGAAGGTCTTTAATATCAGGTCACTGAATTTGTATCTAACACACTGAAATAACATGCGGCCTTCTACATCTGGAACATCTTATTTTTCACAAGATGCTGGATGCAAACACTGAAGGTCCTGATTCAAAATCAATAAAAGGATGTGATTCCTGAGACTGACGTGATGTGATGATTCTCAACATTCACATGTGGAGCCAAACACTCGCGCCACAGATGAGATCAGTTTGAACAACCCTAAAAAAGACACTGATCACCTTAGTTTAAAGCACACAAGGTCCTTTTGACTGTGGGCCTCTGAAGATGCACCAGTGTGCCTCCATGATAAATAAAAAACCTCTCAGTAAATGGTGTTTGAGTTGTTATTTTTATCTGATTTGAGCCTTTTTCTAATAATCAACAAACAGATTGAAGCAGTGATCCCTCGTCTTATGAATACAGCAGTACGTTCAGTGTCTTCTATGAGTGCCCTCGCCCCTGAGATTCACTCTTAACTGGAAATCATTACTGCTGACTATTCATAAGCGCCTGGATAAAATCAGGATCCTGAAACATTCAGAGCCTGCAGCCTGACTCCTCATCAGCAGCGGTGAGGCTCCCCGCTGACGGATCCCGTTGATCCTGTCAGCCTGTGGGAAATCCACTGTGGCGCTCAGAGGTAGAGATGACACCCGACATCTGGGAGAGAAAAGGCCTCGGGGCCAGATCATGTCTACTTGGCAGCTCTGACGGGTCCATTAGTGGAGCTGAATGACTGTATTATAGTCCTGCAGCGCCACTGGACGTGGTTCACCTTCTGAACACTGATGGTCGTCTAACTTTAAAGAAGCATACGATACAGAGTATGAACGATGCAAGTTACCATTGATCCAGACCAGCACCAGTGCTAACCAGGACAAGAAAAACCATCTCCAGCTCTCCCAAACCTTCACTGGTCACCTGCTGTTTGCACAAAACAATTCAAAGTCCTCCGCTTGCTGGTGTGGCTCCACAGTAAAGCTCCCAGCAGATCTCTTCAATCACAAAGAGGAAATCTCCGTGTGCCTGTGGGCATTTTCAGAGTCTGCTGAGATGGCATCCACATTGATCCACGTGAGGATGGAACAGCCTGCCTGCTGAGCTCAGACCGCCTCCAACAGTCGAGCGTTTCCTTCAATGAGCACTCCACATTCGTACATCATGTACGATTATCTGTGTGTACCTTTATGTGCAGGTATGCATAGATGTTTGTTCTTGTTTATCTGCACATTTTGCAGATTTCTTTTGCTTTTTTAATGTAAAAGCACTTTGAACTGCTTTTGTACAAGACGGTGCTGCACAAATAAAATTTAAACTGAACTGACTATGAGCAGCAAACCTCGCACTGGACAGACCAGAACCAGAGACCGTTTTTAACTGGTTTTCTCTTGATGAGCGCCGGGCAGCAGACAGACACAGTTAGAGACAGGAGTTGGTGCAGACCAAACCAGAGCTGGACAGCAATGATGAGTCCAAATGAAAGACGATGCCGCTCTGTGATTGGATGTTTTTAATTCAGAGTGTGAAAAGACAAAACACGATCACTGCACGCAGCATCAGCATCCTCATGATTAACCCTGAGCTCCAGAAGGTAAACAATATAAACAACAGCTTTTTTTGGAAATTACTCAGTTCTGAAATGGATTTGACCGTAAACAACACATGTGTGCAAAAACCAATGAAACACAAACAACAAATCGAAGCTTTACAAAATGGAGTCAGACCCAAAATAACACCACGAGATGAGATGAATCCCCCCCCCCCACCGCCCACCCCCGGCACTGTGGGGGAGTAACAGGCCTCCCCCCTGCACACAAGCATTTCAAACCGTCCTCATCTCACCCCCCACCCTTAAAATCGCTCTCTCCCTCCTCAGTGTGAACTGGTTCAGAGATCTCGGGGCTTGTTTTGTGCCGTTCGCTCCGTGCAGGAACGACAGTTTGTTAAAGTGCCGCCCTGCAGGGTTCAGCAGATGAGGACTTGGCGCTCAGTCCTCTGATGCTAAAACTCCTCACACAATCCTGCATGTGAGAGGAGGAAGAGGAGGATGAGGAGAGTTAATGAGGAGAATTCAGAGGAGTTGGAAGAGGAGGGCATGAGGAGAGTGGGAGGGGAGGAAGATGAGCTGAAGATCTGACAGTCAGTAACACTGCAGGTGCTACATGTGCTGTGGGGTTTCATAGTGTCAATAACATTAAAAAATAAAGTGGAGATAGAGTTTGTGTCTGGTCACAAGCTGTAATATGTATGAGAAGCCAATAAAGAGCGAACTTCCTTTCTCAGACTATTGACTTTTTGAAGTTTGGACGGCAGAAGTGATGAAGAGCTGAAACAAAGAAAGGACATCCAGAATCATTCTGTGCAGCAGAAGTGTGTTTCTTCTTTTTTGGCATTTTCAGTGAATCATTTCGCCAACCTTTAGGTTTGGGTGACTGATGGCTTCTCTCTCAAGCCAGCAGAGCTGCCACAACCACAAAAGTCAGACATTTCCCATCAACGTTACGATGCCTCATCATCGTTACGACCACAAAACGGTTTTTCAGACTTTGTTTCTTCCATCTAATGTCACCAGAAACGAAAACTTTGGTTCAGAAGCAAGACGACAGAGTCTGCAGCCGCCATGCTAGCAGCTCTGTGAGCTTAGTGTGTTAGCATGCTAACATTAGCAGTTAACACACATTACAGCTGAAGCGAATGGGAATGTCGTGAGTTTTAAAAAGTGCTGAGCAAACTGAAATTTTGACCTGATGTTGATGCAAAGTTAACTACAGCATCAGCCGTTGAGACATTTCACTCTAATGTCAACCTCATGGTGGCGCTGGAGAAAAGTCAGTGGGGTTTATCCTCTGGGAAACAAGACTGGTTTGGAAAAATAATGAAAATAAGATGTTCAAACAAAGAAAAAAAAATGAAATTGATTTCTCTTCATCCTAAACTAAGATCATAAAACTTGATATCAGAGCAATTGCAGCATCTACAGTTTCCAAGGACAGCGGGAATGCATACCACCATTTACCTGTATGTTACCATGGAAACTGATGGCATTAAGGAAGTAAAGACGTCATAGGTAGTTCAGTGGTTCAGCATTCACGAGGTAATGTTCCTTTGCTCGCTGAAACTCTCGCTCCTCACTGTAAGTCTCTGGATGAGGGTGTAAACTAAACGCCTGAAAAAGGTAAAAATGTAAATGAGGTGTGCCTTTGTTCTGATTGGAGCACCGGCGTCTTGATTTGAGTAATCACAGGTTGTGTTTGTTCGCCTCGTTCAGTGATGCCACTCATCCTAATGAGCGCACTAGACTCCCAGCTGCCTCTGTTTGGGTTCATGTTATTTACTGAGCAATTAGTCATGAAGCACGAGCGTTGAGTGGAGTATGATTGTACAAAGTGAAGCGACTCCTTCCTCACTTACAGCGAGTCCACACACACACACACACACACACACACACACACACACACAGGATCCCTGAAGACTCTACTTTTACCTTTATTTCTCACTCATTCAATGACACACAGGGAACAGAGTTTACATTTTAGGCACGAACCCGCAGCAGCCTACAGTCGATGTGATAAAATAGTCTTGTTATCCTGTGCAATGGAGTTAAAAATGTGAAGGTCAAAGAAAATAGAGCTGAGAAGACAAAGGACAATTGCTTCAGTTAGGCTGCTGTTTTCTTTAGGGCTGCTCTCAGTGAGATCTTTAAAGAAGATGCATTAAATTCATCCGTCTGAAGCTGCAAAACCGCTGGATCTCTCTCTGATGAAGGGTGCGATATGAAGAAATAAATGAGTGATATTCTAGAATTCGGGGGATTTATTTCGTGGTGCAGTCAGACAAAAGTCAAACTCGTAAGTGTCGTCTTTCCCCGCTGGTTCTGCCAAGCTTGGCTGTGGTTTCAATGGACAGAAGGAAACTCGTTCATCAGTTCATGTCTGCCACTAATCACATGAGAAGACATGTAGCTACCTTTAGAGTCACAGCTGCTCGTACACGAATTCCAAAATGTTGGGATGTGACGTATCCTAAAGACAACGTATTTAATGATGTACGGCTTCACTGATTTCTGTAAATATCTGTTTATTCTGAATCTGATGCAGCAACACGTTTCACAGACTGAAAGATGTGGAACGCTCCAAAAACACCTGCTTGGACCATTCCACAGGTAACAGGTGAGAGGATCATGATTGGGTATGAAAGGGGCGTCCTGGAAAGGCTCAGTCGCTCACAGTGAGGATGGAGCGAGGTTCATCACTTCATTTGGTTTCTGTGGTGATGATTGGATGAAGGATAAAGGATTAATAAATGGAGTCCAGACTTTATGGAATCAGGGTTATAACTAGTCTTATACTACTTTGAAATTATTATCCGCTGGCTACACATAAATAATGAAAACAACCCTGACTAGAAAAAAGAAAATAAATGAAGTCCAGAAATCACCAAAGACGTCATAATTCGTCCTCTGAATAAACCTTTTATGCCCATCAATTTAATGGCTGCTGAGACATTTCATTCCAGACTAAGAGGTGGACTGAAGTGTCTTCGTCCAGCAGAAAACAGGAGATAAAACAGAAATATATGAGATCCTTTAAAAAATTCAAGCTCGGTTTGTTCTTTTCTTTTGTTTTGCACACAAGCTGACGGTAGCAGCCATCAAACGTGCTCATGCTGTTTCCTCAGTGGTGTTTACAGTGAAGCGTACTAACCACCATGCCTGGCACTGGTTTTCCACTCAGTGACTGTTTGTCACAGAGCTTCTGCAGACTGAAGGTTACTGGTGAGACTGGCCTGATGCAGAGAGCTGGATCTGTTTCATCATGGGAGACAGGTAAGTTATTAAGCTCTGCCTCAGCCTCCTTGGAGGAGACCAGGCCTGGTTGACATCATTTTGATATCTAGTTGGGGAGCTCTCTGATTGGGTGGCGGTCCCGTGGAGAGGGTTCTCATTACAGCCCGATGTTTTGATACCTCCCTCCTCCAGACCTACGCTCAGCACTTTCCGCTCGCCTAATTGACAACAGCAGCTCGCAGAGAAATGATACTGAGGCCTGCTCAGACTGTTAACAAATCACTCGGCTGCCTGCTGCACATTTACAACCGACGCTGGGTGAGTGTCGCTGCTGCTTAGTCAGTGAATGTGAAACTGCAGTCAGTCTGAATCCAAGTGAGGAACACAGTTACAGTCTGATGGCTGTGAGGAAAATGACTGTGGAAACATATGAAGCACATCAGTCTAGTGTGGGAAGATCTGCACATACGCAGAGTTTGTCTTCTTCCTGCATCTTCTTCCTCGTTCACCATGATGAGACCATGTTGAACGGTTTGGGTGGATCATCAGTCACTCACGCTGTGACTCTCACGTTATGCAGGGGAGCACCGAGGCTCTTGCTGCAGAGGAAAATAGACTTATACCTTAGTCTGCCATGTTTTGTCTCGTCTTTCTTCTCCTGGTGTTTTCCCTGCAGTCATGAATATTCAGAACGAAGATATTTATGGCTGCTAATGAATATTCTGCACAAAGTCTGCTTTGCAAATTAGGCGAGCGGAGGGAATTGGATAGCCACTAGGTGCTTCTCAAGGCAACAACAGAGAGGAAAACTCAACCAACTCTGCTTTTCAAAGGCTAATCTGATGTCATTATCACTGTACGTTATTTGCCTACAGTCCCAGATAATATATAAAGGAATGTACTGCAGAGAGAAGCTGCATCATTTCACAATAAAACATCTGGTGGATGCTTTAAAAAAGGCGGTCGATGAGTGAAAAGTTGCCACAGATTTCATGTCTGCGATAAAGCTTCTTAGTAAAGCGTCAATAATGGAGCAAAGAGCAGACACAATAATCTATACGCAGTTCGATTCGCTCTGCAGGCGTTTTCATAAACTTGTACATGTGGACGTTTTCTCAAGGACGTTCTGATCAACACTCCTTCTCGCTGGTCTCGGGAGCACATGAATCCCTCCACGCCAACAAAAATAAAATCTATTTTTAGGGGTTCATTAAAGCCACGTGTGTTGAGTCCCCACCAACGATCAGATTGGAGTAATTGGTGGGGTAGCTGTGTGGGGGGTGGGGGGGTCACGTTCCGCTCGCGATCGAATTTGAATGTTTGCGTTTTGAACGTGCGACTCCCGCATCACTAATGAGGATTTACAGCGTTAATCAAAGGCACTGCCGTGGGTGCCAATCATCATGATTACAGTGAAGAACTGGTAGGATGACTGCAGCAAAGGATGCTGGGAGACGGGCACATGGTTGTCTTTGAGGGTGTGTAAGTAACAGTGACAGAGAGAGAAAGGTGAGTCTGACCAGACAGCGAGATGAACTGTATATTTACTGGTTTCCACGTTGTCTGTCACTTGTTGGCTTCACTGTCTCAAAACAAGCTCTAACCATTAAGAAGAAACTCTCAAACCACTGACGGTCCAGCATCCTTCCCTGAACTTGCCCATGGTGACTATGCTATGCTACAGGTGTGACTGCACAGGTGATACCGGTTTTAGATGAAATTCAATGAAGTCTGGTTCACACATTCATGGTCCAAGAGAAGAGAATGAATCCTGCTGATTTTTCATACAGCACCACCAACAGGCCAAAATTTCCACTTACAAAGAACTAAATCATCACATTTCCATCAGCTTCAGCAATACTTTGAGATGGAGGCTAATGCTGTTATGCTAATCTGCTGGAATTTATCATTTCGCCGACACGGTAAACACGCAACTGAGGCTTCCCAGACTGTTGTGTCACCAAAAACAAACAAATATGCTGAGCAAAAGAGCAAGAAAACAAAGACAACGAGTGCTTTAAGGAGGGTCCACAGTGTGAAGGTTTCAGCTGGGTAACAGAAGCACCTATACGACGTGCCACTTGGTATCAAGAACCAAAAAGTCACAACAAAACAATCAGTGATAGTTCCCATTACTCCACAGTAACTCCTGCAGAGAGCAAGTGCTCATCTGTCACTGATCATGTCACTCTCTCAACATGCACAGAGTTTCCCACAGAGATGGAGGCGCCCTGCCTCCTCTGAGATAAAGCACCTCCGCTAATGCTGGAGGAAATTATGAAATCTTTATATATGCACAACCTCTGCTAATCCATTTCCAGGAAACCCTGATACAAGGCAGTACAAACCTTGATAGAGAGCCCGGCAGACACAGACGCCTCAGAGCTGCCTTGTGAAGCGTGACATCGCTAATAATCCCTGTTTGTGATGCTTTTCAGACTGTCCAAACGTCTGTCCAGGTCACATACTGTGTAACCCTTGTTTCAGCACCATCCCAGTGACTATGGGAGCTTTCCATTGAGCTAATGATGCCTGCTTAAGGTTTTAACCAAATTTAGCCCAGTTCAACCGAGACGTCGAGACATCTTTTGATCTGCAAACAGACCAGTGCTTACTGGTGAGTGCGTCTGGAGCCTGGGTGTCCCACCGGTGAACTTCTGTCCCATTGCTGCATTTTTAATTGAGCTGTGAATAAAGATTATCCACAGGAGTCTAATTTAATGTCAGTGAGGAAATACATTCTGGATGTAGGTTTCAAATATCTGCACATAGAGACAAAACAAAAAACACTGCGACGCTGAGAAAAGGAAAGAAACACTACTGTGCCTGCGAAACCCAGAAACCCCCAGAGGCATAAAAACATCTCCAAAACAGAAAAAGGCAGAGGGGAGAGAAAATCAAACAGACTCAGGTGAAAACGCCACAGAAACCAAATGAAGTGTGTAACGAAGCGTGTGTGTATTTCTGAGGAGGAAACTAAAACTCCTTCCTCTAGTCAAGCACTAAACCACACGCCTCCATCCTCCCGTTGGTTTCTCTGCGTCTCCTCCTGTCGGGCCTGTTTCGGTATCATGGTGATTGGAGGGGAGCGGCGGCTCTGCAGGCATCTGCTCGTTTTGTTAGGAGCTGTGTGCACGTAAACACTTTCTGCTCGCGACCATCTGTCCAAGCTCAGATCTGCATGAGAGTTGGCAGACTTGGCTGGAAGAGATCGAGAGGGAGTGAGAGAGAGATGGAGAGAGAGAGGAGGCAAGAAAGAAGGGAAAAGTGATGAAAGGAGCTGGAGACGGAGAGGAGGGAGGGACAGTGATTTCTGTGCTTGTACAGATTAAAACGACAGAACATTTTGTGATCAAACGTCTTTTTTTAAAATCTGATTTTTATTTAATGCACAATCAAAAATGTCGGTCGACAGTCAAACAATGCTAACGCCAGTGCCAACCCAGAATCATGGCGAAGCCCACAACAACTCCAACACAAGCGGCTGTGCAGAGGATTAAATACACGCCTGATAGCATCAACTGACAAACGTGTCTGTTCTGCAAAGTCTCAATGTGTTCAAGCACAAGGATGGAGGTCAGTGCTGCAAATGAGCAACCAGACCGCAGCTTAAAACGACGTTCACGGCAAAAAACCTCAAACGAAACAGTAGAATTATTTTCCTGAGTGCAGCAGGATGGGACGCGTCATCTGGTTTCAGACCTCCTGAATATCATCTCAGATCTTTTCAGAGATTCAGAGCCAATCAGAGCTTTGCAGGTCTGGTTAAGGATGTTGATGTCATCATCATCATCATCATCATCATCATCACCATCACCATCATCATCATCTAATGTGGATAAGATCCATACATCTAAACAGGCAACAGAAATGAGGTCAAACTTTAACTCTTCTAATTTTTTGTGGAACTATGTTTTTCAAAAGAGGATAAAACTCATTTTGGACATGTTGTTGGAAACCTTGTCAAAGAATTGAGCTTTTGATTGGACAGTTTTCAGAAGGAGATGCGTTGTTTCAACACCTGTGACATCAGGTAAAGGACTGACGATCTCTGGCTGCTCCGGCAGCTTCTGTGTCAACTGAAAACCAGGTCATGTGGATGGATAAGAGACAGTGACTGCTGATTGGATAGGAAAAAATAGCAGCCCCTGCCCAAAAAGAAAACAGCCAACACATGATTAATGAGGTGACAGAAATCTAAATTTGGGCCAATTATCAGGCTGGATCAGTACTGATGACTCAAGGAGTACTTAGCAAAGTTTCTTGGTTTCATAATTCACATTTGTCCTTGAAAAAAACACTTTGGGAGGGTAAAAGCAAATTAAATGAAGAGTTCAGCACAGGATTATTACATCTTCACTCCACATTTCTGTTGAATCTCTGCTCTGAAAGGCATGAAGAGGCAGTCTGCCAGAATCAGGACGTGAGAGCTGCAGTCTGTGTTTACGTCTCAATCCATCTGCCTGTCGTTATGGCGGGTGTTATCAGTCAGTCAGTCAGTCAGTCAGTCTGTCTGTCTGTCTGTCTGTTTATGAAGGCCTCAGACACACAGAACAAAGGGGAGGGAATAAAAACATGTTGATGAGTTGCACACCCATCCAGGGCTTTCCATCCAAAACTGTGGTTTTTACATAATCACTCCATCAAATCTAAACATCCGCCTCCCAGCCCTGTCAGCCTGTCTGATCCAGGCCATGTTGACTCTGACATTATTAGCGGTCTTCACTGTTAACCGTCTGGAAAACAGGAATAATTAATGTTTTTGTTTTGCCAATGTGCACACCAGGAGATTAGTGCAATACCAGCTCGCTCTCTGTGCGTCTGTGGGGTAATCTGACTGTCAGCAGTGCGTTACAGAGTGTTAATGCTTTGGATGTCGCCAGTTATTGTGGATCTGCATTGGGAAAGATTTTTATGTTTTTAAAAGAATTACAACACAATTATTAGCTTTAGCACTCACAATTAAGCTATGCTCACTTATCTCTACACACAGGATGTGATGAAAACCAAACCGTGCGTCTCAGGTGGGAAACATTAGCAGCCACAGCCTGTTAAAGCCTTTAAGATGAGCAAACATGAACCAGGGCAGGAAAATATGTGTTCAGCTGCTAACCAGGATTACAACCTTTTAATTGACCGTCTTATAATGTATTTAATTGCTTTAAAGATAGACAAATATGCCGCGTTTTGAAGGGCGTGCTTGTTTTGTTAACTCTTGTCTCTCTTTGGGCAGCCATGTTCATTTCATGTCATGTTGTGAAAAGGTGTTTGAAAAACCAACAAACTTCAACTCAAAGGTGTGACCTGTTCAATTAGTTTGTGCTGAACATGCGTGGAGGATCCTGAGCTCTCACATGCAAACTAAATCAGTTATTTAATGCATCAAGTCAACTATGATCATTATCATTTGAGACATTTTTGAGTAAAATGTGAGAATTTCTCTGTTTTATATAGTTTAAAATTGAATAACTCCTGATTTTGGACTGTTGGTTGAACCAAACAATGCATTGGGGATGTCACTTCAGGTATGGGATGTTCTGATTAACATTTTCAGGAATTTCTTTTAATTATTTCTCATATTAGCACAGACATTTGAAAGAGTGGCTGGATACTCCGTGTCTGAAAAGTGAAGGCATTGCAGAAGTGCCTTCAACCAGCAGGACACGACAAAAAGAAGTCCAACTGCATCTGAGCTTAATGACCCTGCTTCTCACCTGATTTATCACCTCAGTAAACATTTTACTGATGAGTTTAACGTCTGAAGCACTGGTCTAGTTTCAAGTTTCACAAGTCTTCTTCAACACAGCGTGACGTTCATTTTGTAAATTATGGTCCCATTCAGGGTGAAATCGATGAGAAAGCAGGGTATGCTTTATGGTGTGTTTTATTTACAAGCTGTGCCTCTATGCATGCTTGGCGTAGATGGGTTTGCCCAGAGTTTAGAAGCAGGGGCGCCACTCTATTGTACTTTTTCCAGCAGGAAACGGACTTTCCCAGATGTCTCGAATGCAGCGTAAGCTCTGAGTCCTGACTGAACTGTTCTCTTCACACTCAACCAAGTTCACCAACAATGGCCGAAGCTCTTCGTCTCACCAGACCCTGAGAAAAACATGCAGGTCTGAGAGGTTTTCTTTTTCTGTAATCACTCCTAATTTCTGGGAAAGGAAACGTCCAGTATTCACACACTTCTCTTGCCATGTGAGACCAACACATCCTCTGTCGGTCCAGACATCTCCCATTTTTTCATCTCTTAAAAGTAAAATCATGATCAGCATAATGATGGTAATTTGGACTTTGTGGACACACACAACACAGACCAGTTGGTGTTGGGTTTAAACCAGCCGCCTCCAGTCACTGGTCACTGGTTTTAAGGGATACGCTGTGTGTTACGGACTTCATGTGACTTTGACTGGAAAACTTGGCGGATTATTATTTCCTCTTTCTCAGCAGGTCATCCTGTCAGCGTCTTCACCTCAACACACTCGTCCTCTTCTTTATGTCTGTATTATATCAGTCCATCACCCGCCTGTGTGCTTGTTTGCCTCTTTATCCTTTGAGCTGCTGATGTGATCTGAGTGATGCTGGCTCTGTCTGCCCTGACCTTATTCTGTCTCTCCATCCTTCACTCAGTCTGTCACATTTTCTGTCTGTCTGCCCGTCACAGTCACAATAGTTTGTTTTGTCTATCAGCACATACAATTAACCCAGAGCAGCTCCACGCTGAGGCATGTTGACACCTTTACTGGACGACATAAATTCACAGACAGTGTGTGCTGTGCTTTTTCGGTCTTAATTATGAACTTTGTAGGACGTATATCATTACTATTCTTATTCTATTATTATCATTACAATGAGCTCTGGGGATCTGGCAGCTGTTTGCAGGCCATCCCTGCAAACACTCAGGTATTCTGTCTGATTCCCTCATTAATTAGAGCAGAATGGATTTGGCCGGCTGAGCGTTATTCTCTGTATGCACAGCTGCTGAGGCTGAACGGGGTGTAGAGGAAAGATGGAGGGCAGAGAGACTGAGAGCTCACTTTAGTCTCAAGGGCTCGTATATTTTATCGCAATAAATAAACAAAAGCATTTGGCACCCGCTGCAGAAACGGCACTTCCGCAACTCGTTCTCAATATAGCCAACAACCTGCTTTTTAGGCTGTTATGCAACAAAAGTGAAGGGTAAAGAAGACAAGTGAGTCAGTAACTAAAGGATGCTGAGGAGAGAAAATGTGACATAAATTTTGGGAACATTTGGACCAAGAGGTGCAGAAAGAGTTGGACGCAGCTGTCGTTAAAGTAAGAGAAAATTAAACCAGAGGACGGAGATACAAAAGCTAACAACAACAAGCTGCTGAGAGCACTGATGGAGTGAGAGAGTCAAGGAACACATATTATTTTCCTATTTGGAGGTTGGATGATTCCTTCCTGAGCTGCCCACATATTTGATATTTATGGAGCCTCGAAGAGCCGGGACGCAGGTCTCCTCCTCCTCCTCCTCCTCCTCCTCCTGTACCAGTAGCCTTCTGAGGCGAGGAGAGAGGATCAGCCTGGATTTCTGAAGTGTCTGTTGTGTTGCCATAGATAGAACATGCCAGGGGCTCTGATGGATAGATAGCTAACAATTTATCTCCCTGCAGATGGGGCCCCCAGACTGGTAAACCCAACGCCTACATCCCCTGCTCCCCTCGCTCCCCTCCCACGCTGTCTGTCTGTCTGTCTGGACGAAGGGGAAGCTTCAGTGTTTCTGCCCCAAGGGGTGAAAATCCACCCTGGCGAAATGTGTAGTAAAACACCAGAATAGTAGAAACATGCCTGTTTTTTATTTTTAACAAGAGATGAACATTAGCTTCCAGCCAGGATGTCTGTAAACATCCTCTGTGCCAAGAGTGTCTTGTGTTTGAACCAGTAGCTGCGGTACAGGAGAGTTCACACAGAGACAATGCAGGCAGTTATGCCTGGAAGGGGAAACTCACCAACCCCAAGACTGTTTGCCAACAAATGTTCTGGCTGTGTTCACGCAGCGGGAACTTCACGCTCGGATAACTGATGCTCATGTGGTCATATCGCTCTGACAACACCAGCACAAACTTCAGCCTCTTAGAATTACCATAAAAACTACACCATGACCTTCATGGATACAGGAGGTACTGCAGTTATTGATGCTAACATGCTAACTGAGTGCAGAAATGCTAGCAGCAGAGGTCTGAAGATGGTGAGTTTGGACATTTGGTCCACAGTTAAATACAACAATACAGGATCATCGTGATGCAGATCTTCCTGTTTGTGCCAGCCTGCAGCTGTAGGCTGGATTTAAATGTCAAAACACCTGACAAAAGCATGCTAACATGTCAAACATTAGCATGTTGGACTACTTGGACAGGAGTTTATCTTATTTAATCTGCTGATTTGTCATGGACAATGCTCACGAATCAACAAAACAAAGGAAAGTGTAAATGAGCCAGAATTTGCTTAGAGGGATAACTTTCATCTAGAGCTGCTGGCCAGATGCTGAAAAGGCAACCTAAATACTATAAAAATGTAATAAACCCTAACATGGCTCCACTACGCCATCGAAAATGAGTTGAGATTTTGTTTATGTTTTCAAATCCTAATTACTTAATTTGGAATATAATGCTACTAAAATTGTTACCATGTGATCAATCTGTTTAGCCAACATAGACAATGTTAGCATGTTACCATGTGATGTATAAGCTATAAGTAGTATATTTGATAAGCGCTTTGGTCGTGTACCATACAAAGTTTGGGTGTCAACCTTAGCAGAATGCTAACATGATATCATTAACATGCTGATTGGAAAGTTAGCGTGATGTGATTTGTAACTTTTCTGTGAAAGCAGGCCTGAAATATCCAACAAAAGTTCCAAAAAGTTTTCAAGGCTGTTCTATTATGAATTCAATGCTGCCTTGAAACTGTTTCAGGTTGAACTCGGCTTCACTCTGTCTGGGCTTGAATTACTTTCAACAGGAGTCTGATGAAGCTCTGACAGTGAAATCCAGCAATGATTTTTCCCTCAAGTAATCATGCTGCTAAAGATCGACCAGTTATTTCTTAGCAGCTCAGTTTAGATTCAGCATCCAGCAGAATGACTATAAACTAAAGAAGAGTAAAGCACAACCTCAGTCTGTATGTGGAGAGGCCAGATGCATCTTCATCTAAGACCTTAAAAAACAGTCGATTCTTGGAACATTTCTAAAGAAGAACAAAACAAAAGCAGCACGCTTAAGTTCCCTCATCTGTAACTGGTCACACTCATTAAAACTCAGCTGGGGGGGGGCGCCTTTCACTTTTATTTTCACTCCTGCAACTGATGGTTAACAAGGGCTTACGTTCTCAAATCTGTGCTAACAAGGCCAGTGCCATTCCCGGGCTTTTAGGATTAAGTTTGGCCTGGAGGTCGAGAGGCCGGCTAATAACCAAAAACACAGCACACTGTTCCTGCCAGCGTGCCCTTGAGCTTAACTTTCCCCCTTCGCTGCTCATTTGCTGAGGACAGGGAGCGCTGAGTGGGAACATCTGTAGGTAAATCCATAAATATTAGCAGTTCATATTCCTTCCTACTCGTTCGGCCTACTTAACATACTGAAAGTCTCAGCAGAACGTGTTTACATGACCCTCCAATCGTTTGTATTCTGTGTCTTTACAGTCTATTTGTGCGCTGCTATTCCAGTTTCCTTTCCCTGCTGAATCCTGTTATCCCGCTGCTGCAACAACTCTTTCCTCCACGTGGATCAGTCGAGTTTAATCTCTAATTTTAACAGAAAAGTTGTTGGTTAAATCCACAGCGCGGGTAAGAGTTGCAGCTGCTGAGTGGAGGGTAACTGGTGCTAAATGTGGAGGTGGAAGTAAACGTCTGACTTTGAGATGACTGATGCTGTGAAGTCCATAAACCTCTGACCATTTCAACGTTTCTTCTGTTGTTTCAGGTTTTGATGGAGCACACTGGCTCTGGACTGTAAGTGCTGACTCTCAGCTTTAATTTGTAGATGCTTACACACATATTGTGTAAACAGCACAGAGACTGTAGCTGTGGATTTGTCCCGTGGGGGGGTACTAAGTGTAAAAATGCTATGATTTCTATGCTGTTTACCAAGTGTGGATGTAAACACCCTCAAATTAAAGCCAGAGTCAGCATTTTAACATTCCAGTCATTGTTTCATTTCAAATCCACTAAGCCGGAGTACGAAGCCAGTACAATGGATAAAACTGTATGTCACTGTCCAAAAAGGCTGCTTACACACTGCACTGTAATTACTCACTACAACCATTCTCAACACTCGACATGGCGAACTGTGATAAGACTTCTCTGGACCGGACTAACAAACAGTGCAAATGTGCAGTCAACATTAGATCCAGAACTGTCACCACAGCAGCCGCTGCTCTCTTCAGCTGACTGAAGCAGATGTTGTCAGATGTGCACATCCCTCATAAGGTGCTGTGGCCCTGCGTCATCGTCAATATCACGATATAAATAAGTATATTTTCCAATGTGTGAGGCTTTCCCTGCAAAGGTTTAGCCACGGACTATCCAAGCTTTGATAACACAGTGTTAGAAGAGCTGATCTGTGCTTCGGTTTTGGTGCAAACTCACACATAAAAAAATCTAACTATGGTTCATCGCAGTGATCCACTGTTATGTCTTACATCAGACACGTAAAACAAACGTTTAATTATTCTTAATAGTAACACTGAATTACTCTAAGCTTATGAGCAGTGGTGGCTAAATCGCTGCCAAAGCACCTTGATTTGTTGCTTGGCTTTGACTGATATATCTGCGCTAACATTTCTAATGCCTTAAATGTGATCATTTTCAAGGCAAGAACGTGTGAAAAAAACTCAAAAACAGCCTTCACACTACCACTGGACACTGATTCGAGCCTACGATTAGCAGCTCCTTAAGACAGTGTGACTTCAGCTGAGTCATAACTAATAAGGACTTGGCAGAAGACATAATTAGACACACAAAAAGAGAGAAATGCATGAAGGAGATAAATTCTGCACGTTTCACTAACTGCTTTTTGTGCAGCTGCTGTCGGGGCAGACAGTCCATCTTTATCAGCAGTGGGTGACTTGGCTGACATCCAGGCTAATATCTGCCTGATACATTAACAAACTAATATTATGGCCTGCTCCTATTCGTCATTGTTCACTTTGGACAAATTAAGCTGCTCGAGTTCAAAAAGTCATTGTGAGGAAAAG
This sequence comes from Chaetodon trifascialis, assembly GCF_039877785.1. NCBI lineage: Eukaryota > Metazoa > Chordata > Actinopteri > Chaetodontiformes > Chaetodontidae > Chaetodon > Chaetodon trifascialis. Next base: position 25,244,179 of record NC_092069.1, read on the forward strand.
TTGGCTAGTCGGCAGCAGAGAAGGGGTCAGTCAGCAGAGACGGGTATGAAAAATGAGGAGTGTGACCAGTCAAACCATCTTTTTCCAGTTTCAACAGTAGCTGGACAGTTTGTTTAGCGTTTGGATTGACAGTGGACGTCTGCCAGAGCCGGCGAGCGGGGGGGGGGTGAGAAAAAGGAGGGAAGGAGGACGAGAGGATGGGGGAAATGAAGCCTCGGGGGGAGGGCAGGCGATCAGACCGGCTTCCCACAGTTCTGCAGGATCGTGAGAAAGGCGGCGAGGATTGAGCCCAGCCGTCCGGAGTGCGGGCTAATTGATTTAAGCTGTTTCTACGGGGGGATTTACCTTGCTGGTAATTAGCGGTGATTTCTGACAGCGCGGCAGCTCACCAGGCTGAGAGCCCCAGCAGACGGATTTACACCGGAGGATCAAATCCAAAAACCCCACTGTGTGTTTTTGTAAGCCATTAGGTCAAAACGTGCACCTCCTCTGACACTCCGAGGTTTCATCCCACAGAGAAGACACTTTAATCCCCCAAAAAACTGAATCTGCAAACTTTTCTTTGACTTAATCGTATGATGCTCTTTACACCAAAGGACAAACAGAAAGCAAATACGCTGCACAGAGCACATGTGAAAATGATGGGAAAGGAGGTGTAAGACATCTCAACGCGTCCCTGAAAACTATAATGGAGGTTTTCTGGGGGGATACTAATATGTCCTGCATTAGGACAGAGATTAGTTTACTTTCATTCAGTTCATTTAAATACCATTTCTATCTCAACACACTCACACAAACAGTGCTGTTTCCACACGACGCTGCTGTCAAAGATGAATCATTAATTGTTCTGCTCCAGCACCCTGATAAAGTTCTAAGTTACCTTATCAGGCAGCAGCCATTAAAGTCCAACTTTAGTCCCCGTCCCAGCACTCTGGCGCTGCCGTCTAAATATGGAACCCCACACGGAGTCAGACTCTTCCATTTGTTGGGACGACATTTCAAAAGATCCAAACTGTGTCACAGATGCAGGAGAGGCAGATTTGAGCCGGCAGTGTAAATTCAGCGTTTTGAAACGGCGCCTGGTTTCCCTTAAGCGTCACGGTGCCAAGTTTGACTCTGCTCTATTTTAAGCCGGTTGACTGTGATAACCTCGTGGGTGAGAGAGGAGTGAGGAAACTGTGACACAGAGTTCCCCCCGAAAATGCTTTTTTCTCGTTAGAGAGGTTTGAATCGTGTACAATGACTTCAGTCAGCGATTGTAGGATATTCAGAAGTTGTGTTGCTCTAGTTGAAAATAGTGAAGACACTGACACTAAAACACTCAAAGTGGAGCAAAATAAGTATGGTCCTCCAACCACGAGTGGCCAAAAACACCAAAACAGACTGAAGTCCATCTATTAAAGATGGTGCCACACTGGCCTTCTTAAAGGATCAATACTGAAAAGAGTCGACGTTGAAGTTCATCCCAAACGTGCTGGATGGGGCTGAGGTCAGGGCTCTGTGCAGGCCGTCTGCAGCAAACTGGGAGAAGCAGGTCTTCCTGGGCCAGGCTTTGTGCATGGGGGGCACTATCATGCTGAAACAGGAAAGGGCCTAAAACTGCTGACATGCAGACAGAACAAACAATGATATCTGGAACACGACACTGCTGTCCCAGATATCATTGTACGCTGTAGCATTAAGATTTCCCTTCAGTGGCACCAGCGACCCCACCCAGGAAGAACATTCCCACAACAGAGTAACAATAAGCGTTTCAGCAGGCCCGTCCACATACTTCTGGCCACATGATATTTCATTTCTTAGTCCTCAGAAGATTGTCCCCTGCACAGACGTTTAAAAACACACCAACCCTGAAGGTTCAATACTGACCGTGAGCAGATATCTCATGGCCTTCGTCTTCATCTTCCTCTACTTTAGGTGACTCAACTACCAACTACATGCTGCAAAAGTGTCTCTTGACATCCTGCACAGTCTTGTTTTCATGTCTCTTCTTTACTTAATTCACAGTGAGTGCTGAAACTCACAAGAAGCCAGAAAGTTCATGAAAGGGCTGCAGTGCGACTGTTAAGGTGGATATTGTTCGTAGTAAAAGACGATTGTCCAGATGGCGGCTCAGAGGATGAAGTGCCGCTCAGAAGCCAAATTACTGGCTACGATGCTCCGTAAATAAAACAGCGCTCGGTGCCAAACGAGCACGTCGGCCCGCCTGGACGTGTGGGAAACTAATGGCTTAGAATTAGCTGTAGCATGTGGGCCGTCTGTCAGCGCTATCGCCTGGTAAATGGCACTTCGGGACATCTGGGTCAAGCCTGCCTCCTCTGCACACAGCCGCCCGCCCGGTGCTGTGGAATTATGGGTACTCCAGTCTGTGTGCACGCGTGTGTTGGCTTCCTTTCAGTTCATTTACGGTTCATCTTAGAGGGAAATTTATCTCGCATGAGGAAGAAAAAGGTGCAAGACTGCAGTCTGACGAAGGCTGCAAATGTTTTTTAAACGGAATAAACGAGAATGTGTCACGTCCAGATTTCATCCAAATCATTTCAGTGTTACGCACTGGACAGTTATTCAGCTTAATAAGGAATTCAGCTCCAAACCTCACCTTGAAATCTTTATTTGTGATTTTATTGCTATTAAAATGAAGGAGAAAGTCTGCCAAAAGTTGATTTGACAAAAAAAAAACTAAATGATTATTAAACTTACAGATAGACCTGAACCAGTAAATATTTGGTTTTTTCCCCTAATAAATGACACAATGATCACTTTATTATCAAAAGTATTTGACGAGGTTAATTGATTAACGTAGGAAATGTGTAAACACGGGAAACACTCTTCACCTGTTCCTCACTAAGCCACAGCTCAGTGTTTCCTCCTCTCTGCTATCAGTCCGTTTTGGACAGTTACCACACAACACCAGCTCTTTGCTGCTCATTTAATGCATCTTTCTCTCCGGCTGAAGTCGCTCAGGACACATGTTGGTGCCGTGCACAGAAGCATCTATTTCTGATGCTCCGGGCGTCTTCCTTCTTCCTCTCCAGCGCGCTTTATATTCAGGTCTGCTGCAGCGGACTCGACTCAGATTACAGCAGCAGTGAGTGGACTCTGGCTCTGCTGCTGCTCAGTCTTTAATATTTTTTATCTGAAATAAAACTACCTTTTTACAAATGAACACCTTTTGTTCCTTTGCAGAAAACGACCTTTGGGTTTGTCCGGTGAAAGCCTGGCAGAGTCCTGAGTTTTCACCGTCTTTTCCGTCCTCGCCACAGATAAAAGAGAAAATACTGCACCACTTACATGAAAACCACCTCGGACCTCATCTTCATGTGATGTATCTGCGCCACCAAAACTGTCAGCTGTCCTTTTCTCTGTTATATCTGCAAAGGGAAGCTGACTACACTGCCTGTTATTCTTCAAATAAACTGACCTGATGACCTTTGCTCACAGCATTTCAGCTAACCGAGACATTTATTCTCACTCCTGTTTCATGTCACTTCAATGTAATGCAGCATCTGGGATGAAAAACAGCGAAGCTAAACTGCACTGTCCTTCAGCAGAAATGGCTGTGATGACCTTTGACCCCTCCCGACTCTTTCGAGCCGACTTTGACGAGCATGACGGGGTGATTTGACGAGGATGAAGTGACAGCTCTATCAAGTCGCCGCAGGAGTGCGGAGGTGTAGACGCGTTGAAGACGATCACAAAGGAAGAAGAAGACGACAGGAAAAAAAGCTCATTTAGCCATTTGCAGCTACATAAAGCCCCACACCTCCCTGCCCGCCCTCCTGGTGAAACATGAAATATTCATCTCATGCATATTTGGTGGGAGAGCTTTAAAAGGCTCGGCTGTAGATCCTCCTTCATTACGGCCAGAAAACAAAGCTCATCGGACCCCCTCCGGTGGCAGATAAAACCCAGACTTTACTCAGCGTTTGTCTCCTGCTGCTTTTACACCAAACACGGCGTTACGAGTTCAGGTTATATCTTTTTAAACCCTGACTTGCTCTCAGGTGTGCAGTCTCCATGAATACCTTGATGGAGCACGACTACGCTCGCTGGCTTTTCTGCTACAGATGACAAAACGCCTTTATCTTCTCCTTTTTCTTTTGCACACCTCAGCCGTGCCACAATCAGCAGCGTTCAGCAGAAAGCATCTGCAGAGCGACGCCTGACATGTTCATTTGTCACGAGGCTGCTCACTCACACGCCTCAGAGGAAGACTCCCCACTCCGTCTGCCTGTCCTGCTGAGTTAGAGTGTGTGTGTGTGTGTGTGTGTGTGTGTGTGTGTGTGTGTGTGTGTGTGTGTGTGTGTGTGCGTGTGCGCGTGTGCGTGCCTGCACTGCTTAAGCAGGGGATTGTACTTCCTGTCCGGATTCATCAAGCTCATTTCCGCATATTTGTTATCAAATTGGAAAATGAAGTTTGAGGTTACACACAGAAGCAGTTTTCTTATATATTTGTACTCCTGTACTGTGACTTTAGTGTATTTTCTTCCAGCTGGGTGGATCTTGAGGTGAGATTGTTTGGCCACCTGCTGGTTCGACTGGCAAGAAATTTATATTTTAAGCCAGAGCTCCCTAAAATGCACAGAAAAACGTGAATATCTATAGAACTGGCCTATCTACTGCTGATGAGGATCATGTGAGATGATTGAACAGCTACTGGAGAGGTCTTGAGGGGAGCTGGTTCATCTTATATTGTTTATATTATGACTCATTAGGTTATGTATTCATTCATTCATTCATTCATTAAACTTTATTTATATAGCACATTTCATGCGACAAGCGTAAACTCAATGTGCTTCAAGATACATAAGTAATGTAGATAGAAAAAGTATTACATATAAAAATGAGCAGAACAACATAGATAAAAAGAACATGATAAAAACAAACAGGATAAGAAGGTATTATTTTAATATTAGTATTATAATGAATAACATCACTTGAAAAAGCTTGAATAAATTCATTCATGTGCGCTTGTCTAGCAGGATATATCGTACGTAGCTTTCTGACTTTGATCAACAGTTTTTTGCACCTTTCAAAGACTTTAGTATTTAGTAAAGTGACGCTATAAACTGTGACAAAGTGGAAATTTGCCGAGCATCAGAGACTTTACAGCACAGTTTGCACTGTGGGAGCTGTCCCTTTTATTATCCCTGACTGTGTTTGGCCTGAAGGCTTCATTGGACTTTAAATTTTCTCTCAGCGGCGTGATAAAGTGCTTTGGTTTGTCCAGAATTTAATTGACTGGATCACATAAATATAGATATTCCCAACTGGTTATTTTATCTCATGCTGTATAAACTACTTCTTAAATGTGTTTCCAAAAATGATTCTTTTTCCGTATCGCTCGCTCATGCTCTTTGTTCCATTTACTGCACTGCTGCAACACTTCATTTCTTCCCTGGAATCGATAAAGTGCTTTCTCCTCGGCCATCTTATTATTTCAGAGATATGAATAATGTGAAATAATATAAAATATATTTAAAATTACCAGCAGCTGCAGTGAGATGATCCCTCTATCTGGTATGCAGCGTCATGTCTAGGGAGTTATGTTAAGTTATGTTTAGTTTTGTCTTGTGTCTATGTTGTCTCGTGGCTTTTATTTTGACATCCCATTCTCCTCTCGTTTCAGGTAACTTGCCCCTTTCCCTTGTGTGTCTCCCACTTGTCTGATTGTCTGCCCCGCCCTGATTGTTTCCACCTGTTTCCCATTACCTGGTGTGTGTGTGTGTGAGGGTATATATAGTCTGTGTTTCCCTTTGTCCTGTGCCAGTTCGTCTTTGATACTTTGTCTTGCCATTGCCATAGTCTTTCCTTTAGTTATTTTGATACTTTGTCTTACCTTTTCCATAGCCTTAGTCGCTTTCCTTGTCAGAGTGTTTTTTGTTGCTGTTTTCTCCTCTTCGTGAGTGATTCCTTTATTTTTGTGTAGTTTGAGATGTTCCTCTGTAGAGTGATTTTCTGTTGATACTTTGTCATTAAAGATTGTTAATTTGTACTTTGTCTCTGGAGTCAGCATTTGGGTTCACGTCCTAGTTCAGTTGTGACATGCAGCCTCTGCGCTGTATCACGGTGTCACTGTTTGCACATGTGAGCGTGTGATGTGTGCAGATGTGTTAGAAACGAGACCAGCGAATGATTCCTCTGCTGCTGCCTGAACAATGACTCGTGAAGTTAACACACATGAACAGTTAAGAGGTGAGACGTTCGCTTCCTTTCTTTTTTAAACTCCTCTTCCTATTTTCTTCCCCCCTCTCCTCTACGGTCACGCTGACAGGAAGCCAAGGGCCGAATGTTTCTCAAGACTTCCTGAGGATGTCAGGATTCCTGCAAACATCAGCAGTCCCGCTGAAAAAGACACGCTGTCCGGGTCCGATCCGAGAACTTCCTGAGGACGGGAATGACTTCCTGTCAGGAGAGGCGATGATTATCTGCACCCTGTCAGACTCCCCGTTCACCACATCAGGTAAAGCTACTTCCCATATCCCTGTCATTGTCTCACACCGTTCCAGGGGGACGGCAGGGATTAGCAGATGAGACCCTGTCTGAGTCTGTGCTAATCTCTGGATGTTTTAACACCTTTCCTTGTCTAACATCCTCATCCTCACTCGGCTTCCTTTTCTCCTGCTGTGATGCAGCAACAGAGCTGTTATTTTCTCTGGTGATGAGATGATAGGAAGCATCAAATTCCTGCAGGTTTTCCTTTCACTGCTTGGACAATAACAACACGATCTCTATGAAGATTGATTTACACTCCCATCTCACACACAGCTAATCTTACTTTCATGCTTCCTCAACAGAGAGAAGCTAAAATCCATATTGACTTACTCAAACTGCCCCTTTTATCTAAAAAAAATGGATTCTTTCCGAGCTGCAGCAGATGTACTCCTGATTGTAGGTGACATCCTGTTTCTCCTTTTTATTGACTTTTTCTATACTATAACACAGCGTGTGGGAGGAATAAACAGCACTTAACTGCACACAGAGCTGACTGTGAAAACCTTCCTGATTGTTTGGGCCAGCTATGATGCAAAATAGATTGTGATAAGGGGATTTGACAGCAGCTGCTCACAAACTGACGTGCTCAGAGACAAGTGAGATGACAGCACTCACAGATTTACACCTGAGCTTGACTGCGTCCTGCAGGGAGAGGAGACTTCATACACCTATGACTGAATTCAAGAATTACCAGACAACAGATGACATGTTTTAAAGATGGCGTTTTTGCACTTGTTTGAGGCTTGACAGTGTGGAGACAGACAGCAAAATGTGGAGAAAGAGACGTGAAACAGCTGTATGGTGGGTGCCTTAACCACTAAGCCCCCAGGATGCCCACCACCACAATGAGGCAATTCACATCAGATAGTCAAACTTTGTTTAAAGCAATAACTTGTCCAAAGCTGAAACAATTAGTCAGTAATTAAGCCTGTCTGACAGCTGTAGACCAGTGGGTTTATTTTAGAGCTGAGTCACATGAACCACTGCAGCAACCAACTTATGACAATGGAAATTTCCAAACTGCACCCATATTAAAACCTCCACAGACTCGAGGAGTCTCAAGGACACCAGCTACCTCTGAGACATTTCTATGTCCCACCACAAACAAGGGGCACAAAGACCTTTGACACCGCTAACAGAGACAGACACAGTCTGTTGAAGCACCGCGGGGTAGCGCTGCCATGTGGGGACCAAAACATCCACACATCCAAAACAAATGCTTGCTTAACACCATCAACATCACTGCAGCTCATTAATACATGACCCAGGGACAAATGTGGACAATGACCGCAGCAAAGGCCAGCAAAGTCCAACACTCACAACAAAACAGTAACGTTAGTTAACGTTACACTTTGCAGTAATTAGCCAGCGTTTTAAATCATAAAACTAGATATCACCATTTGTTATACCAGCACACTAACGTTCAAATAAATACTGATTCTTACCTGCAGAAGTCCTTTAGTCCTGTTTTATGGCAAACTGGGTGTTCAAATCCTCACAGTGTCGCTCCGTGGTGAACTTCACAGTTGCTATATCCTTCTCCCGTCAGCTAAATTAACGTTAAGATAGCAAAGCTAACATTAAGCGAACGTACCCAAAATCAACATAACCTTAGCCTAACGAAGCTAACGTTAGCTAAGCTACGGTTAACATCACAAAGCTAAAGTTGTGCCAACGGACCTAAAGTTGTGGTAACACTATGCAAACGAAGCTACCATTCGCTAAATTAACGTTAAGCTAACACAGCTGACGTTAAGATAACGCACCTTTAACATTAACTATTAATATTTAGCTAACGAAGGCAATGTTAGCTATATTAGCGTTAAGCAAACATAACTGAAAGTGCGCTTACATTACGCCAACGAGCCAACGTTAAGCTAACATTAAGATAACGCACCTAAAGTTAACATTTAGCTAACGAAGGCAGTGTTAGCTATATTAGCGTTAAGCAAACGTATTTGAAAGCGCGCTTACATTGAGCTAACGTTAAGCTAACATTAAGCTGACGAAGCTACCTTTAGCTGTGGTTCCTTGACTGCCTTATTAAAATGTAAGTTATTGTCATTCAGACGCTTTTATTTCTTTACTTGACTTCATAATCATATGTTCTTGTATAACTCTTGTAGCTTCAAAGTTTTCTTTTTGTGGTCTAGCTCAGTAGCCACAACATTGATCTGATTTTCCTGAGTATCAAACTGACAGGCAGCTCAATCAAACCCGATCAACTGCCTGATAAGAGCTAATCACGCCCCACACTGATCAATAAACCAGGGCTTCCTCAACATGACACCTGACTGGTTGGGGGTAACAGCGGTGAAATGTACATTACTTAAGTACTAGTACACTCAAATGCTGATAGCTGCAGTTATGATGTTGTAAATTGAACTACAGTTTTCCATGCAAATAATAACAAAAAATTATCCAGTAATGTTATATATGTAATAATACTAACAGGGGTCATTCTGCATCATGTACTTTTTTTTCTTGTTTTTTTTTTTTTGTAATAGATATTGTTGCTTTTACTAAAGGAAACGTCTGAATTCTTATTCCATCACAGACTCAAACTGGAGGTTTTGCATGGCTAAGTTTTCATTTGTGCCTGCATCAGTTAATACCAGTAAATCTTCACACTAAGTCAATTTGGCTATAAGCAGGGGCCCGCTGGACGGCCGGGCCCCTGACTGAGTCGCTGTGTCCTGATGATGGATCTGTGCTTGCGTGCAGACCTTCTGCACTTCTGCAGTGGAAAAGTTCCTGCAGTAGAAAGGAGCTACAAGCAGAAATAGGAGCCACTCGCTCAGAGTTTACTGTAATTTAGGGTTTATGCGTCATAAAATTAACGGCCTTACTTCCAATTACCTTCTTTACTGAGCCTCAGAGTATCTTCACTTAGAGAAACTTTTATTTTGGCAGAGCGCTTGCTGCATTTTGGGGCCATCAACAAGAGAAATTCCATAATAAAAGCTTCAACAATAAAAAAGAGAGACTGGTTGATTACCTGCCACGGTCACGGAGACAATTTACCAGCATTCGGCTTGTGGCTGGAAGTAATTTTCTGCTTTCGGACGTCTATCGAGACTAAATCTAGATGCATCTGTCCTCACTGTCGGTATTCTAATGCCAGGAGTAAATCTGGTCATGCAGATAAAACTAAAAAGAAAACAATGTGGACCTGAGCCCGTGTCTGAGAGCAACTGTCAGGCTTATGCCATACAGTGTAAACACAGCATGTACAAATACACACACAGGAAGTGTTCAAGGAGGAAGTCTGGAAGAGCTGTGGGGTCACCTGAGGTCACCGCCACCTGGGAGGCGGCTATTGTGCGTGATTGATGCTTCCCTGCAAACAGAGGCCGTTTACGTCCCCATGGCTGTCATTTCAACTCCTATCATGGAAATGTGCACTGAACCTGCTGGATCTCCCCCAGGGGAGGAGTGTGTGTGTGTGTGTGTGTGTGTGTGTGTGTGTGTGTGTGTGTGTGTGTGTGTGTGTGTGTGTGTGTGTGTGTGTGTGAGTGTGTGTGTGAGGGGAGGTAAGAGCAGCAGGGGATTTTATTGAAGCTGCAGAGTAACATCTCCCTGCTGGCAAACAAGCAAAAACACTCACAGCTGTTTTTTTCTTTTCTTCATTTATAAACTGAGTGTTTCATTGCTCCTGGGTTCTTCTAACCTGTTAAAAACCCCACTGTTTAATTTTAAAAATATATGCTGCTACGAGGGAAAAAGTTGTTGTTTTCCTTTCCAAAAAAAAGAAGAACTTCTCGCTGAAAAGTGGGTTTTGTCTGACAAGGACAATAAGCAAAAAACAAGTCAGACGAATACAACTGCTGCATGTTCCCGAGGCTAAGACAGGAAACCGGAGCGTGAGACTAATGTGGCTGCAGTTTGAACAAAAGTAGGAAAATACTCATGTTGACATGGCTTATGATTTAAATTGGTTATTATCTTTAATAAAAGTGTCAATGAGCAGTGCTGTGACACTGACAGAATCAACACACACTGCATTTATGGAAATACTAGAATTATTTAAATGATCTACATGGTGAATTATATAGAGGAGGCAGCAGATTTGGGCCAGTCAACACTGGCTGTGTTCTGCTGTTGGAGGACCAAATGTGAGCCGGCTCTGGCCCGCTAGGTTTGACTTAGTTTTGGGTTTGTGGACTCGGGCTGATGCAGGCACAGAATCAGCTCCTGGGAGCAGCTTCAGGCCAGCGTCGTGCCACAGTGTCATATTTGGGCTGATTGAAGCTCGTCCAGGATCCAGGTGGATTTAGCAGCTTTTGGGCCACACTGCTTTGGCTGCTTTGCTTAGATTACATTCAGTTTTCACTGTTCATTATTTCCAAGATAAAGATGAATATATCTTCAAATTGGACATTCTTGACAAGTGAAAATCTGAAAATAATCAGAGCAGGAAACCATTTGAGACTTTGAGTCAGATTTACAGTCAGTCAGATGAATTAGGACCTGAGACTTGGCTCGACTGCTGTGAGACTTGACTTCCAAGCACTTGAGACACGAGGAAGAATGGGAGGAATGTGTAGACACAAAATGTGGAGAAGCAGTCCTATTGTTGCCACAGACCTTGAATATTTCATTATTAGGTTTATAAAGACACTAAAAACACAGCTTTGAAAAGGTGGCTTGAGACGTTCCTTTGACCTGTCCTGCTTCTCTTAAAGACCTGACACAGTCCTGCCCAAAAAACTTTAAACATCTCTGCCAGTTTAGACTGAAAGTTCAACCTTGTGGGCCTTTTCAACATGAGCAGACAAAAACAAGACATCCAACGTCAAGAAGAAAAGTTTATTCTCAGTTTGTGAGCCAACATGAATGAGAAGTCCTCAAAGTGCTTGGAAAAAATGGAAATTCATGTTTCTACACTTGGATGACACGAGAACAACTCCATCTGCTGCTGAGGACCATGTGATTTGACTGAAAGCTCCAGAACAGCTTCTGAGGAGATTTTATGGTGATGACTTGATGACCTGAACCTGAAACTAGGAACATCTTTACCAGCGACTTGCCAACATGTTTCAGAGCAGGACAGTTGTCCTGTATTTCTGTTTGAAGCGTTGGATGACCAGGGAACAGCTGGACGCCTGCAGTCCTTCGTATGGCACACAGTCGGCAGTAATCTTCACCTGAGCAGTGAGTGTGAAATGTGGCTTTCTAGTGCAGAGTTGTGAGCGGGTTTGTGGGGCAGCGCTCCGTCTTCGTCAGCCTCTGCTGATCCCAGTTGGCTTCGTTACTGGATAGAAATGTGAGATTGAGGCCTGCTGTCACGACGCGACCGAGCAGCCTGGGATGACATATTAGAAAAATGCATTCAATCATTTGATGATCTGGATTTAATGAGCAATAGTGTCGTTTGTTACTGCATGTGGTCACTTCAGCCTCAGTTGAACATTTTCTGCTTTGTGTGCTCCGTCAGCTGATGTCTCCTCTGAGCTGTGCAGGTCCCATATGACCCTTTGATGAAACGACTGTATCCTCTACAGTTTTAAACGAGGGCAGAGCTGTACATCAGCAGCCGAGGAGGCCAAAGGACCCACAACTCATCCCCATCAGCTGTCAATCTCCTGCTTGTCCATCATACAGAAGAGAGACGTACAGCTCGGATGATGCTGTTTTATGCTCTGTGTCTGTTTGTGTCTGCAGCCTGTCCATCTCCAGTGCCATTAGAATGTATTAGAATGAGATAATTAGCATTATTTTGGCTGTTTCACAAGTGATTGCCTCCATATTGAGTGAACAGCTTTTATGGCCAAATAAAACTGTTTTTGACTGGCCAAGTCAGTCACATGACCTCAATCAGACTGTGCTTCACCTGCTGAAGGCCAGACTGAAGGCACAAAGCTTGACAGCAACAAGCACATTAAAGGCATGATATTTAACATTTCTGCATTAAAAATGTCTAAAGCAAACTGTGACTGTTTCACAATGTTGACAGTATGAAGACGAAAGCTGAGAGCCATGAATATCTGCCTTTGTGGTGCCAGAAATAACCAGTAAGTGGACCTTAAGTTAAGATGTTCAGTCAAACTGCTGCTTGCATTTCCAAGGTCAAGAATGAACTGTCCAAATACGTCTGACTGCAGCCTACACAACAATCAACGTGAGGTTCATTTAATAGTTTGTTCTGGAGCTTTCGACCATGTCACATGTTCCTCATCGGCAGAATATCTCTTAAAAGTTGAATTTAAAAGTTAATTCTTGGCCCTGGAAACAGCAGTTGTTTTCTACACATCCACTCTGCTGCGCTCAGAAGGTGGTTTCATGCACATTTTACATACTGAGCAGAAAAAAGTCACAAAAATGACTTTACTTTATCGTCGGATACCAGCTTTCCACCTCATTTATTTGTACAAAGGTGAAACTCACAGTGTTCACTAATTGCAGTTAAGTCTTTTAAGGGTAACCAAGAAATTCTGTTTTATTAAACAGTGAGTTTTGCCTTCATGCCAGCAAACATTTTCCAAGCGTCACTGTGGAGTGAAACTGCTGCCTCCTCCAGAATAAAACTGCTGTGCAGAGAGCTGCCGCGCTTCAGTGCCAGAAAACACAACAAGCATCATAAAATAATTTGAAAATGGGTGAAAATCTCGGTTTGGATTTAAACTCATTTTCTCTTTCAACACCGCTCATTTTTTGGGGGAGCATTGACTTGCTAAATTCCTATTCAATTTATGCAAATCCCCCCACAATGGCTACTGTTGCAAAGTGTTGCATACTGTAAGCCAGCTAAAGCGGCATGCTTGAGCCCAGAGCAGTGCTCCCGTCAGGTTTCACAGCGTTGTAGCTGCACGGGTAGCCTGACACCAGGGAAGCAGAATGAATAATAGATGTGTGTTACTTCACCAAAACGGATGAATAATTCACGAAGGGGCAGGGAGGGTGTGGAGAGAACAGAGATGCAAGATGACCGAGCTCAACGTGCCGCTGCATGCTGGCTGGGTTTCATCTAAAAATACAGTCTCACATGTACCGTAAGAATGCGTCGGGCCACATCAACCGAACGGACTTACTGTAGGGAGACAATGTACACGCATACAAAGACATGCGGCTACACTCCGCTGCCTACGCATATGCAGCCTGAAATACAATGCACAGCCACTCTGAAATTTCACATGTCCCTCGGCGAGGCCTGGATTAAACGAGCTGAATGGGAAGCTTGGAGAAAGGCAGAAGACGGTGCGGCGCAGGAGTGTTTCTGCACTAAGACTGCAAATTATATTGTACATCTAATCCAGTGACCAAACCACTCAGAGAGTGCATGTCTAGGCCAGAGAGGTTTTAGGCAGCTTTAGAGTTTGGCATTGTGAACGCCAACTCCTGCACTGCAGTGATCCGCTCTATTTAAACAGACACACGAGAGGAAACTTCCCTCCTTCCTCTCATTGCACTGCGCTGTATTCAGCGTTACTCCTCTGCAGTGAATTCCTGTGGACATGCAGGCATGTAAGCCAAAGGCTGCGCTTCTGTTGAGTTCTACAATCATGAACAATTACTTCAAGTCCTGCCATTAATACTTCCAATCCTTTTTAAACCTAAGAGCAAACATAGAGAACTCATGATTAATGAATGCATCACTGAGTCATCTGATGCATGTATTGCATAATAGATCAGGAACTTTTATTCAATAATGTATAACTTTAAGTTATTGTTCTTAAACTCATCATTAAGTGTTCACATGAACAGTTCGAGGCTCGGTAATGTCTCACTGTTTACACTCAGGAGTTCATGATACACTGCGCTGTAAGTTATGCATTAGGTCAGGATGAGTGAGGCGTCATGGGCTTGTAGTGCTAACGCTGCTCCCTTTAGCATGATGTCTTCCACCATTTGTAGAAAGTCTAGCAACACAGCAGTAGTTGAAGTTGTGTGCAGACATTCAGGGTCTCCAGAGGAGGAATCCTGATGACTTTGGTGATTCTCTAACTTTTCATCCACCTGCCAGTCAAAGTTTGCACTTATCCAACACTTCAGTTCATGACAGAGTACTTCTGAAGTAGTAAGTTAACAACCTAATGTTAGCATTCAACTCAAAGAGCAGCCGAGTCTCAATGCTAACATGCTAATGTTGTTAGCTGGCAAAATACAGATTATACTGATGAAATTCCACAAACTGAGTCTGATATGTCCTTACGTGGCCACCGTACATAAGATTTATGTTTTAGGTACTGTGCTAAATGTCACCACGCTAACACATACACACGTTTGATTGCATGTTCCTTTCATTAACATTAACATCTTACGTAACATGCTAATAGTTAGCATGCTGCTCAGTGTAAGACGGCCTGAGGCTACAAACTCCTGCTTAGACTGATTAACGTTTTGCTGGCACTGTACAGCTGGGATGTCCTGAAAAGGCCACCGTACAGAGGATGAACTGCTTTTTATTGAGGTAACGACCTTTCCTCTGTCGCCACCTGCAGGACGGATGCTACAGTTTTTGCCCTCGTCAATCCAAAATTTGCACCTTCTGGTGTCTCATCAGCTGCTAACGCGGCTCTGACTTTTAGTCTTGTGGGCATGTTACTACTAATGCCTCTAAACACAACATTATGTTGTGTTCAGGGTAGTGAAAGACGATTTATATCAACAAATATCAGGATTATTTGACTGACTGATCTCACTGTTGTCTTGTAGTGGGAGTATTTAAAGCACATGAATGACTCTTTCTCTCTGACACTTTGGACTGATATTTGATATTATTTGGTTGGAGGAACGCCAGCTCGGAGCTGTTAACCTTGGGTGTTTTCTGTTGTGATTCGCACCGCCGGCTGTTTTCTCGGCAGAGTTGTTGTCGTGACTCATCTGTCTCCTGTCATCAGTGACGGGAGAGAAATTTCACCTCGGTACGAAGAAGCCATCCTTCAAACCTGTCTGCAGAAACACTCATCAGCACATCCTCGTCTCACACTTTCCCCTGTCCTTTCCCTCTCCTTTCCTTCCCGCTTCCTTTCCTTCTTGCTTCCTTTCCTTTTCATTTCCTTTTTCTTCCTTTACTTTAATTTTCCTTTACTTTCCTGTATCTCCTTTCCTTTGCAGTTCATTTCCTTTTTGTTTAATTTCATTTCTTTGGCTAACATCTTTCCTTTCCTATTTCATTTCCAATATCTCATTTCCTTTTTTTGCATTTCATTTCCATTCAGTGTCATTTCCTATTGAAACTGCTGCTATCTGAATTGTATATGAAGTCATTATTGTTAAATTAAGTGAATAATAACCAGAAATAAATGAGACAATGATGGATAACAGCCATTCTGGCACGATCTTATAAATGCTAATGTTTTAACGTTTTGCAGCTGCAAATCAGAC
>NC_092069.1:25265000-25367500 GCF_039877785.1 Chaetodon trifascialis
ATTACGATGGCACTAGCGCTCGCTGACGAACAATAAACGTAAAGATGGGTCGCAATCTGTTTCTTATGCAGCAAGTCTCTGTGTGTTTTGACCCTGGTCTCATTCACAGAGCGTCAAATACTGAAGTGTTGTCTCGTCCTCAGCGTCTCATACAGACGCACAACTAACCGAGTAGTTTTGGCTGTGTTGGGTTCACAGCCTGGTGTGCCATACAGACAGTAAAGGGTATTTTGATCTGAGGGCTGTGACAAAACATCTGTGTTTGACACTTGAAATGAAAATAGGTTGATATTTGTGCATATTTGCACTCTTATGTACATTCATGCATCTGTTATCCCTCCAGACGGTGAACATGGCTGCTGGGATTTCCTCCCGTTCAGACTCCAGAGCGTCACCGATGTTGGTGATCAGGTCCAGCTTGCATAATGTAGCTTTAAATTAACTTAATTTCCCCAAATTATACATGTCTTTTTTAACCATAATAACACTAATGCACCTCATTCACTGGAAATCATGACAACATTTCACACATAATAACTACTGGTTGCTTGTTACAAGACGCCGAGGAACAAGATGAATTACATCTTGTTGCGACATCTGCAATCATTTTAATTTACACTAAACCAAAACTCTCGCTGTCTCTAAGAGCTAATTAGTGTAAATACAATTAATAGCAGTTTTTACGAGGCTTTAATCGTCAGTGTTTTTGTCTTCACAGACAGACTTGTTTTAGGAACCATGCTGCTCATATCTCAGAGGAAGACGCCGCTGCCACTTCCTGTCTGCGCCTCCATGATCAGCGCTGCTCAAACACACTGAAGACAAACATTAAATCACACTGATCCAGAATGAATTCACTCCAAACTGTTATTAGAGTAATAACCTCCAAATAAGCTTTTTCAGAACGGATATTTAATCCAGGGAAATGCCAAAGTTAGGTGGTGTCGAAATGATGAAAATCTGAGCGTAATTACCTTCTGAATATTGATGTCCTCTGTTTCAGATTCAGTTTGTGAAAGTCATTTTTTCCAGTATTCATTACTGGACAATCAGTGCTCTGATATATTTATCAGAATCGCCGCCCCCCTCCCCCTCCCCTCGTCCTGTTGCTGATTGGCTGTAATCAGGTTGGAGATGTGGTTTTTTTTTAGCATTGGTGTCTGGGTTGTACTAATCTGACTTTAACACACTACAAATAAATTCAGCAAATGTTTCCTCGTGAATATTTGCTCGAGTTTTTAAAATCTTTTCAACAGCATCAAACCCCCCGTTTCGCTCCATGTGTCCACCGCGCCGGTCGAACCCTGAAAGCTGGCACTGCTGGAACTCACTGAGCTGCACATTCCCTTTAAATCACGCAAACGAGACACACGAGCATGTGTGGAAGGAAGGGAGCACATACTGGAAACCATGACTGAGGCTGCCTGGCGACCATACGGCCTCCATCCCACTCTAATAGGCCTATTAGTCACAGAAACAGACTGTGAGTGATTATGAGCAATCAGGCTGTACAGAGAAAGACCACTAAGGGGAATGGGGGAGCGAGGGAAGGGAAGGAAAGAGAGAATAGAAGATGAAGAAAGGGGAGATGAGGAGAGGAACGGGGGATAGAGAACAAGGAGGTGAAAGAGAAGGCAGGAAATGGAAAGAAATATGGAAAATGAGGAGGAGGAGGAGCGGAGGGTCCCTGAGCTGCTATTATCACAGCACAAAAAGGTTAATTAAGTCATTGTGAGAGGTAAAAAACATCAGGCATCGACCAGGCCGGACGCACTTCAGCGTCCTGCCATCCATCAGACGAATCAGATGAAGCCGGCTGGACGCTCCAGCCGGAAAGGAGGACAAAGCTAATAGGCTGCGCGGCTAAAGACGCCCATTTGTCAACATCAGCACGGCAGAGCAGTGCAGATCCATCTCCGAGCCCCGCCGCCGCCGAGGCAACATGGCCGCGGTAGCCATGGCTACAGGAACGCAGCTCAGGGCTTCGTTCTCATTAAGGAGTTAATTACCTGCCGAGGAAATATTTTTCACCTTCAGCCGACGGGGTCGTTGTCAGGAGACGTCTGAGGGGACGGCGTCGAAATTAAAAGCTCTTTATTTAACATCACCGCCTCGACAATGTTAACGATGTCAACATGAAACACCAACATGTCTGAATTCATCAGCTTTTAGTCACATGATCGAAGATGATCTGTGTTATTTCATCAAACGTGAGGCTATTCTCCTCCTCCATCTAAACTCTGTATTCATATATATCAAACATCATTTATTCATGCAGTCAAACGCAGACTTTCTGCGAGCGCCTGTACGTGCTCACAAAATAATTTATTGCAAATGTAAATATTTAATGCTTTTTTATTTACCGCAGTTACAGCGCATATTCATAAACACAGATTTATCAATAATGTATTCATGTATGCATTTCAGTTAACCTTTGACCTTCACTTCACAGGCGGCGATGAAGAGCCGTCACTTTTCAACAGCTTCACGCTAAATGCACGACAAGGCGGCTGATGGCGGGAGTGAAGCCGATCAGAGAGGAAACACAGACGTGAGTTCAGTCTTTGTGCTTCGAATGATGAAGCAGATATTTTTATTATCCTCAGCGGATCCCACGAAGACACTCTGCGCTCTGAGCCATTAAAAACACATCAGTGGGCTGCAGCGCTGCCCGGGCTGACATGTTCCTTCATTAGCATGGACGCACACACTGTGCTTTATTTGACTCACACACGCACATGCACACGCACACACACACACACACACACACACACACACACACACACACACACACACACACACACACCATCTTGCTGCCGCTGAACGTGGATCGACCCGCTGCTGAACGTCCCACAAACGAAGGAATAATGTTTCTTGTTTTTGCTGGAAGCTCCGTCAGCTCCCAGCTGTTTTAGATAATCACTGAGCATTTTCAATCAAAAGTCTAAATTTACGACCCACTTTTAAGGATTCGTGTTAATTAATCAGTAAATCCAGCGTGTCGCGGCCTCCTTTCACACTGCTCTGTTTGTTTTTCTGTGCTTCATGTTTTATTCTTCGGCTTCCTCACTGTGCAAACGCTGCTGCCGCGTGACAGACAACAGAATTAAGAGTGAAAACGCAGCAGACGGATGAACTGTTTTTCTATCATTCATTGATTTTATTGCCATTGTACTAATTAAGTGTTAAAAAACAGCAGCAGCAGCTTTGGTGCTGTGTGTCCACATCGCGCTGCAGCATCCACACAGCCAGCTGACTTCCTGAGGGGGGGGGCATTTTCTGATGCGAGGGTTTGTTCTGGTCTTTCCTTAAAACAATAAGAGCGCCTATAAAACAACACCAGCCGAGTCTGAGCCGAGTCCAGCGTGCAGGACTCAGCATCTTAGCGGAGAGGCTGCAGGTTACAGCTGATCACCCCTCGTCTCAGCCTCCCCTACAGAGGCTTTTGGTTTGTCCATTCTGGGCTACTGTAGAAACAAACCAAACTCTTTCCAGTCTTTAGCCAAGCTTAAGAGAGCGGTAAGGCGAGGGCGCTCAGTTGGTTGCGATCTGCAACCGGACCTCTAGATGCCGCTAAATCCTTCACTCTGCTCTGTAAGCCAACCGCGCTGAGATCACGGTTTGTTCATCTAATGTTCCTGGTCAGGAAAACAACAGGAACAGCCTGTACAGAGCAGCGATTAAATCCACATTCAACCTGATCAAAGTGAAAACGCTCATGAAACTTTAACGCTCTCGTTGCTTCCTCTCGCTAACAGATTGAGGTGTTTAGCGTGATGCGTCCCGTTCCAGCTCTTCTGAATGGATCGCCGACTGCCGCAGCACATCCCTCCCTCATCGGTTGTGCTGTATCACGGTGAGGCGGTAAGCAGCCAGCGAATAATCACTGTAAACATGATCACAATAATAATGATGGTAATTGCCTCGGCGAACGCTGCCAGCGGCTCTCTAAAGCCCTGTTTGTTTTCTGATCCCTCTTCACAGGAGTCATTTTGGTCTAATGGTCCGTTTAATCTCCCTCTTTCTCTCTTTCTCCTCCCTCCGTCTCTCTCCATCTCCGTTCCCTCCTTCTCTTTGTCTGAAATGGAGCGTGCAACACACTAAATGGAGATAATAGAGGCTCCATTTTGCAGCTAAGAGGGTAATTTGGTTACTCTTTGAAAACATAATTCTCATAATGGCACAACAGAGCCGTTTGTTCCTTTGTTAAGCCGTTTGTCGCGAGTCTAATTCAATAGACCTTCGCTGTTATTTCCACTCTTTTTAGGGGAAATTTGGCAGTTTGAAAAGTTCCTAAATGTGATTTCAAGCCTCAAAACAGTGACTGATCCTGAAAAATCAGATTGTATAAGGATGCTTTTTAAAACAAGCGTGATAAATGTTGCACATTTTGACAAAGTGACCATGGATAAACTGACTTTTACAGACGGTTTCTGCTTTCAACAGGCGCATTGTTAAGGGTAAATCAGTCTCTGATTTGTCAGATATTGATTTGTTGCTTTGCTTTAAGGTCATGGAAAAGTCACTCAGTCTACAAAAAGTAGGAGACGATGTGTTTCATCATGTAACTCTTCAGTTGAGCTGCGGTACCTGAGGCTCAGCTGCTCCTCAGCATAAAGCAGACAGAAGTGAAGTCAAGGTGAAAGCTGTAACCTCATTATCTGTGAATCCACCTCATTAATGAACAACAGGTGAGGCGCTAAAAGGTTTTAAAGCCTCCGTGATGTTCGTCAGTTGGACAGATGCTTAATCACCTGTAAACAATAATGATGTTTGTTTTCATTGATCGCACCTGCTCTGTCTGATCACTGCTGAGTCATCGTTTACAGCAGAGGTTCGACGTGTTGACTGACCATTTCATAAGTGACGTCTGGAATGAATCTAAAACGAAAATAAAACAGGCTCAGAATGAATCTTCTGGTGGTTTTCCTCTGAAATTGGACTAAACCATTCACCTAAATGGCACCCCATTATCCTAAAATGCCCAGTGAGAGGCAGGACCTTTGTTTTTTGAATGTGAATCATTTTCTTTCATATTTGGTCACTTTGGAGGACTTTTTGAGGATTTAAAGAATAAAGTATGGAAGCTTTACATTATATTTATATGCTGCCACTCACGTAATTCGTAGGACCATTCCTCTGTTAAATTAAATAAATAAATACATTTCAAAGACAAGAATGTAAAAAACTGAAAGTGAACGCAGCTCGGCCGTGTGGATCAGCTGTTACAGCTACCTGTGTTGGGATCTTCTGGGGTATTTTGCCAGCTAAAGTGAGCTGAAATGCGAATTAGCTAGCCTGTATACAATGTTTTGCTTGAGTCTGTGCTTCACAAATCTACAATGAAGCACAGCGTTAGCACAACTCACTCTGAGAATTAATAAATAATGAGAGTAAGAGGCTGTTTTGTTGTTGTGTGGCCTGTGGCGGCCATCTTTAGTCAGTCTAAGAGCTGGTTCAACTTCCATCAAGCTGGACTTTGTTAGCTGAGCTCTAGCTATATTATCATTGCATGTTAGCATGCTAATGCTATTGTTGCATGTTAACATGCTAACGCTGTCATCAGAGTCAGCTTTGTTGTCCATGTACTTGCACACACTGAAGGAGTTTGACTCTGCGTTTCATTGCTGAGCTGCAGGAGCCTAAAAGTGCTCCTCCTGCAGCTCATTATTATTTTTGGTGTAAACTGCTCATCATGTGACACTAAAGCTCCACTGAAGCCCAGTCGAGAGAACATTCTGACTGATTTATGCTTTTTGAGTCGGGTAGAAGCTTTTAAAGGCCTGAAGACTGAGACCACTGGTGTAATTAAGTGTTTCAACTTAATTACAGAAAACATAATTGAACGGCTGAATGAATGAAAACCGCTCCGTAATACGGAAGATTTACTGGTGGGTTTTAAATGTCTTCATGCATCTGTTGTCAGCCTCCATCGTGCTGGAAGGAGAAGATGCTGACTGGCCTGATTTTCGGGCAGTAAATACAGTGATGTACCTCTGCTTGATGACACTGAGAAATGAGCAGCGAGGATGAAGCCCAGTTTGCAGAAAGGCCTTTCTGATATTCTGCAGACGCACGGCATCATTTCAGAGGCGTTGGAGCGGAGCTGCAGGGCGACCGACAGACTGGCAGGCTGGTTTCTGTTTTTTCCCCCCGGAGGAAACTTGTCCCTAAGTCAAATTAGATCCGCTGACATCTTCTCAGCTCTGCCTCTTCCCCGCTGCATGTTTGGCTGAGCCTGCAGTACATCTAAGGCCTCAGAAGACGAGTCGTGGGAACGCAGAGCCGAGGAAAACGTGCCGCTCTGTCACAGATGGCGCCGCCGAATGCATCTGAGAACATCATGCTCTGCTGAGGAAGCGTCAAATTGAATTTGTTGGAGGAAAACAGGTGTGCTGAGTTAGGTGCTGTCGGTTTAATGTGGCTTCCTGTCTCACACACACACGTGCACACACACACAGTTTAAATTTTTCATGGAGGTATCAGTAAAAAACATTTGCTCAAGCTATTGAGCCAAAGTCTCTGCACAGTATTGTTTCCACCAAAACTTAAAACCAACCAGTGTTTTTGTCGAGAAATTGGAGCAATGGGTGCCAACTGGTACAGTACATTTATTCATAATATGATATAATATAACTTTATTTGTAAAGTACCTTTCATACAAGAAGCTGAACGTGCTTTAGAGCAAAGAACACACACAGCAAGTGTTTCACATCAAAAGGACGGGATGAACATAAAAACAGGGACAGAAAATGACTGCAATAACAGTACAAATACCACGAAAATCCATCCATTATCTATACCGCCTATCCCTTTCGGGGTTGCGGGGGGCTGGAGCCTATCCCAGCTACAATGGGCGAGATGCGGGGTACACCCTGAACCGGTCGCCAGCCGATTGCAGGGCCACATGCAAGGACAAACAAACATTCACACTCACACTCACACCTACGGACAATTTAGAGTCACCAATTAACCTAATGAGCATGTTTTTGGTCTGTGGGAGGAAGCCGGAGTACCCAGAGAGAACCCACGCATGCACGGGAAGAACATGCAAACTTCACACAGAAAGGCCCCGCCTGACCCGGGGATCGAACCGGCAACCTTCTTGCTGTGAGGCACGCGCACTACCTGCTGTGCCACCATGCAGCCTACCACGAAAATAAGGATGAAAATAGAATAAAGAGAATGCATACGATCAAATCCACTGAATAGCAATGATAAAATAAAATAGAGTACAAGCACAAATGTTTCAGGCTTGTATCAGGAAGTCGTAGCTAAAGTGAAGAGATCAGTTTTTAGCTTTATTTCTAAAATATTCAGCGAGTGTGTTCAGAGCTTTGGCAGCATCAATGACAAAAGCTGCATCCCCGATTTCTGGAAACCTCGAGTAAAGCAGCAGCAGATGATCGCAGCGTTCTTCAAGACAAATAATAAACGAGGGAGTTGGTCCATTAAGGTCTTTGTACACGAGGAGGAGGACCTTAAAATCCACCTGAATGTTACAGGAAGTCAGTGCAGAGCAGCTGAAACTGGACTGATGCTCACTTCTCTTTGTTCTGCTCAATAAAGCTGCAGAGTTTTGAATGAGCTGAAGTCTCTCAGTGGCCGATAAACATCTTTTCAGCATCTCTCTGATTTATGAATGGCTGTATCTTAGCTCTGTTTCAAACATTTTAATCACTTTTACTGACTCAGCACCATTAAACTTTCACCATAGCTGCCTTTACTGCGAGTTCCCCCAATCACATTGTTTGTTAGAATAAACTCATTTTCTTCTGGAGGCAGAAGAAAAGGAAATGTGGTGTCAGTCCTTCTCGGCTGGTCGATCTGAAGACTCGTCACTCACGCTGACAAGCTGTCACACAGCACAGAGCTGAAGTAATCAGAGCGAAGCTGCAGAAACACTGAAGAAGCAGATGGTGAATGATGGCGTCTTTAAAACCTGCTTTCATTTCCCACCTCAACATACGATGAGATAATCCTTTATTGATAACAGACTGATGTCAGAACAGGCTACCTCCTGAATAAACAACCGGGCTGTGAACAATTATTATTTTCACCATTGATTACATGCTTAAAAAATTATTTATTCTGTCAAAATGTCCAAACTGATGCTGATCTGATGCCAGCAGAGCTCAGACAGGACGTCTTCGAACCTCCACTCAGGTGCTCTGAGTTATTCTGGCTGATTGGAACTTCTCACTGCTGCGAGGGACAAATGACTGAACCCGACTGTACCTGAGCAGCTCGCTAATCAGCCAGAATAACTCAGAACACCTGTGTGGGCGTGCAGAGCCCTTCACACTGCTTCTTATTCTGAGCAGCAATCAGGTGAAAAACATTTCTGGAATAAGAAAATCTACTTTCTCGTAACGCCCGAGGAGCCGTGATTGAATCATGTTCAGTGTTTTTTAGTCACAGATCAGCTGAAACTTTCTGCAGCAAAGGTTTGAGCTCAAGGTACAGCTAATGCTGCTATGCTAAACTGTGCATGTTAGCATGCTAAAGTTAGCAAACATGCACACTGACAACTACGAGGTGCTAAGATGCTAACACTGAGCATGTAACACAGTGCGTTAGCATATTAACCACCTGGACCAACCAAATTTGCTTTCTCTCTGAGAATGTGATGAAAAGATATCAACCTCATGTCACATGGTTAGCTTAGCTTAGTTTAGCTTAGCATAAAGAGTGTGCCAACACGTCGAAGGCTCATTTGTTTAGCAGCTCTGCAGTCAGACCCTCTTTAATTTGTTGTTCTACTGTCTTCCCATGAATGGAAATAAACTAAACTTATAGACCAATGAGCAGAAGTCCATCACTGTGTTTGTCTCAAAAACTGTAAAACTAATCTTAATCCACAGATAAAATGTAAAAACAACAGATTTGTTGTAACACAGCGTTCACACAAACATTAAGATCAAGACTGACTGAAGACTGGAAGGATGAAAGTCCAGACAAAAGGAAGTAAGGGGACCTTGAGTCGGGATTAATGTTTCTTAATTCAGGATTTGCACTCATTCAAGAAATTTAATCACATGTAAGTGCAAGTAAACAATCACGAGGCATTCAGTGTTTTTCTTGCAAACAGACTCGTAATTAAAGCAGTTTTCCATGTAAGTACAGAAGAGAAGCAAGTTTTTAATTAAGAGAAAGGGGAGGAAGGGAGAGAGCATCACGTGGAGGATAACAGGAAACCATATCTCCCCTCCACCTCACACCTTGTTGGTATGCGGAGCTCGAGCAGACGGTTCAATACGTGTCAAGATTAGCACGCTCCCGTGAGCCGGCCAATCACGGTTCACGGTACATGACTTGCCAAACCGAATCACCCAATCCTGAACGAGAGACGAGCCCGAGTGATGAAGCAGCAGTTGGAGTCTGACATCTGTGTGTGTGTGTGTGTGTGTGTGTGTGTGTGTGTGTGTGTGTGTGTGTGTCTGTGTGTGTGTGTGTGTGTGTGTGTGTGTGTGTGTGTGTGTGTGTGTGTGTGTGTGTGTGTGTGTGTGTTTTGCTTCCTGTTTGGTGTGTGTGATGTGTGTGTTTTAAAGCTTTCCAACGTGTTTTGTTTTCTCTTTGCATAAATGAGTTGAATAATTTGTGTGTGCGTGTGTGTGTGTGCGTGTGTGTGTGTGTGTGTGTGTGTGTGTGTGTGTGTGTGTGTGTGTGTGTTAACGCATGAATGCAGGCTCGTGTGTGTTGTGTGTGTATGCAGCCTATATGTTCTGCATGTGTGTCCATGCTTGCTGCTGTCTGGCTGCAGATGGGATGTGTCACGTGCTGAGCGGACAGGCGTAGTGAGACGGGGGAGGGGATGTATGGGGGGATTGATGGGGGAGGAGGGTGAGGATGGTCATTTTAACATGAGTCAGCTTTCCTCTGACCTTCACCATACGACTGATGTCTGATGTAGCCAGAGGAGGTCCGCTTCAAAAGGCGTTATGAATATTCAGCGTTTCCTCTCTTTCTCCTCCACCAGGCAATCCATCATTCATAAACATGCCTTCACAGCCGGATGGAAGTGTGTGCGTGTCTCCCTGCGTGTGCGTTTCCTATTTTTTGTCAAATGTGCTGATCGTAAGTCAGTGTAAAATATCCCCCGGAGAAGTATTGGTTCAATTCAGGCATATTTAAAATTTGTGCCTTATTTTTGTCATTTTGTCCATCAGTTCTGTCTGTTATGTTCATCTAGTACATTTAAAACTCTGTAATTAAAAAAAAACAACCAAGATTAATGCGTCTGGCTGAATAATGACCTGGAAATGAAATTCAGTATGATTATGAGGACAAAAAGCTCAAAAGGCATCAAAACACAGGCTGAGAAAAACAAATATGAGCTGCATGTTTTGTATTAAATGAGTTGAATGAGTATTATTGTTCTTCTTCATGTATTTCTTATAAAGTTGTTCTGGCTAACATGTTAGCGAACAGTTGCAGACTTACACATTATTAGCATTAGCATGTTTGTGTGTGGTGATAAATCTAAGTCCGATCTTTCAGCTCTGATTTTGGTCTCCACCACCTTCACAGATTAGCTGACCTGTAAAGTGATTCTGCTTCGTCCTTTCAGGAAGCCACAGATGAAACATCCCAGCAAAGAGTCAGCAGAGAAAAGAGCTCTCTGTGCAGTGTGTGTGTGTGTGTGTGTGTGTGTGTGTGTGTGTTCCAGGGTTGCATTTGCATTCTCTCTCATTGCATTGGGCGCTGCAGCAGCCGATACGTTAGCTAAGTGGAACTTTGTGCACAAGCAAACTAAAAGGTAAATCTGTCCTCTCATCGCCGCAAACAGAGCAGGAGGTGGAGACGAGGCTGCTGCCATCGCTGCGTCTCCAAGACAAAAACCAGAACAGCACCTCAAAGAAAATAATACCAGTCTGTACCAGGAGATAAACAGGCACTGATCCCCCCTCACCTTCATTTCCAGCCTCACTTCACACAGGACTGGATGTGCAGGTGGAAGCTATTTGTTATTTGCACCCATTTTCATCCAGCATTGTCCTCCAGGCAGGTGAGACAGGTGATGGTGTCCATTCCTCGTGCTCGATGGACAGATGTTTTTACCTTATAGGTTAAAAATGATCACCTTAGCGGATGCTGTCAGCAGTGGCGTTGCTAGGGTCTCTTGGGGCTCCAAGTAAAAAAAATCCCTGGGGCCCCCACCCCACCTGTGCACGCCGCAAAAATTTGGTTTTTGCACACATAAATGCACAATTTCCAGGGACCAACAGAGGTCCCTGAAAGTCCAGGCCTATCAATAATCGCTGATGTAAATGAGTGGCCGGGGGCTCCAAACAACTGCCTGGCTTTCCTGTCCTCAAGCCCCGCCCCTGGCTGTCAGGACTTCCATCACTTATTGCTCCTACAAGTAATTACCTCCATCCAGCTCCAGTCCACCACCTGACTCATGTCGCCTACCTGCCTGCAGCTCATCCAAATTTTTGTGATAATAAATCCCTTTTACTTTCCAATACTCCTTTTTCTGTGTGCCGCCTTCAGTCATTCATATCAGACCTCAACACTTTCAAGGAAAGTTCATTTTTCCAAATTAGTACAGAAATCTTTCCTCTCCTGGGAAAGTTACCAAAAGTAGCTTCAGTGTCAGTTATACTTTTTGTCAAAGCTGATGTTTTGCCCTCAGCAGACAGAAAAATATCGAGCTGCTTGCAAAGCAACAAATGTCGAAGAGATTGTTGTGTTGATGAGCTAATTTGACGAAGGACGAGGAGAAAGAAAGACAACAAGTAAACAAACCAACAATGTGAGCTTCAGGCTTTTCAGTCCGGATGCATCAAACTCAGAACGACAGCGAAGCGTCTGTTTGGCTTCCGCTGTGATGGAACACAGTGTGGACGCGTCCTCGGTGGACAAACAGGCGAAGAAGAAGCTGAGTCATGTTCCTGTTCATGTGTGTGGAGAGCGGAGCTGCTGTCAGGCCTCGTGTGTGTTATCGTTCTGCAGCGTGGGCAGCGTGTGTGTGTGTGTGTGCAGGTGCGTGTGTGGTCTGATTGAATCTGTGCTCTGTGTGTGTGTGTGTGTGTGTGTGTGTGTGTGTGTGTGTGTAGCATGTGTGACAGGAGATGAGTGTGTTTTTGTCATGTTTATGCATGTGTCTCTAAATGGGACATGGAAATGAGTCTGAGTCTGAGAATGTGTGTTTTATTACCACGTCTGTTTCTCTAGCATGTGTTGACTGTTTTTTGTGTGTGTGTGTGTGTGTGTGTGTGTGTGTGTGTGTGTGTGTGTGTGTGTGTGTGTGTGTGTGTGTGTGTGTATGCACGTGTGTGTATGCACGTGTGTCTGTGTGCATGTGTGCGTGTGTGTGACATGGATAGGTCCTGACAGCATGCAGAGAGCTGGCACACGGCTGTCCTCTCCACCCATAGTCCTGTCTGACACGGTGAACATGTCCTCACTTCATGTCTGTATTCCCCAGTGAGACTCAGGATGACACACACACACACACACACACACACACACACACACAGAAACCCTGGGACAAAGCGACAGAGCGTGGACTGTCGACTGTCCTGTTCGATTCCCACATCACCATCTCAGTGGGAGCATTGCTCTAATGGAGACGGGCATCTCTGGTGGAAAACAAACCCAAAAAGTTGGACCTGGCAGGACAAAGGCCTGCTGATTGGACGGATTAGATCACAGCGTAAAGACAGCTGACAGCTGGGCTGCTGTCACATCGCAGATTAAAAACTGAAGTGAAGTGGTTTATATGATGATGTTTTTAATATTTGACCTCAATAACATGAAATACTTGTTATTAAATATGAATGAGTTTGGCCCCTGAGAGGCCCCTGAATAAGCTCTCTAAGTCTTTTGTTTACTTGGGGAAGTTAACATGTTACAGATGCAGCAGAAAACAAAGCAGTGATTAAACTCCATCAGTGAACTTTGTGTTACTGGTTTGCATAAATTCTCTGATGTTTTTCATGCACAAACCAGCTGAAAATGTGCTTTTGTGTGTTTTTCAGGTTTAACGGAGCGGCCCAGTTCTTGGTCGCACTGTCGGGTTGTTGGAACCAGCTGTTGCTAAACATCTGGCAGTGGAAGGCTGTGACACACGACACCACACCTGGTTTTGTTGGAGACCCCACTCCTGTTTAGACGGCCAGCAAACATCACATTACAAACATTCATATTTCAGCTGTTTGTTGCTTTGAAACAAAGCCTGTTGTGCATTTTGTAAGTTAAACTCAGCGTGAGCAGCAGCGCTCGTTTGTGTTGTCAGTGCTGGAC
Organism: Chaetodon trifascialis; assembly: GCF_039877785.1. Lineage (NCBI taxonomy): Eukaryota > Metazoa > Chordata > Actinopteri > Chaetodontiformes > Chaetodontidae > Chaetodon > Chaetodon trifascialis. The sequence goes on from NC_092069.1 coordinate 25,278,252, forward strand.
TGTACCTGGAAGTAAAACATTTTCACCATAAATGTCCTTTTTAAACATTTAATACACATAAGAATAAAATAAACAACATATTCCATTTATGAATTTTATGTTACTACATCCTCTTCAAACAATTCAGGTGTAGAATAAGGTTCATTTTTCACCAGTGAATTATAAAATAGTGACAACCTTCTCATGAAGCTGGAAAACTGAACAGGAAACACCAGAAACATCTGAACACAAGTTCATGATGATCAGACGTTCTTAAAACTCAGTCGTCTCAGTCTCAGACGTTTGGGCCATGTGAGGATTTTTAGATATGCTAGTGGCACTTTGACTCTGGAGATCTGCTGACTTTTCCTCTAGCGCCACCATCAGGTCAAAACATTTCCATTAGTCCAACATTTTGTGTTTAAAACCAACCAGCAAACCTGATGATGTTGTCTTTGCGTGAACACCCACTAAACATCGAACCTGTCATTTTTAGCATGTTAGCATTCTGATGTTAGCATTTAGCTCAGTACAGCCTCACGGAGCAGCTAGCATGGAGACGTTTAGTCCAAGTGTTTCAGCTCAATGAAATATGAGTCAGCACGACTCAGATAAAACATGTCCAGACGTTGATAAAGCCACGGAGGAGCAGCTCAAGAAGCTGCTGAACGCACACAGATACCGAAGCGATAACGCTTTAGAGGACAGAATCTGACAAGAGAAAAGCCGTTTTCGCCTCCAGCTGGTGAAAACGTGAACGTCTCCTCCAGTGAAACAAGTTGTTAATCGAATATGAAGAGCCTTTAAGTGGAAAAGTGACGTTGGGAGCGTGGTTACGTCCTGCTGTGTTCCCTGTCGCTGTGGTTGTCGCTGCGTCTCGTCGCTGTTTCCGGCCTGAACGCTGAACTGAGTTTTTTCCTCAGTTCACTGCTTTTTATTGTTGGGATGTGACTGAATGTTCCAATATTAAACCGTACAATCTGACATTTAAGTCCCATCCCATTACTGTTTGATTTGGCGAGCAGCAGAAGCCTGTGACTCACATGTTTGCATCACATTTAAAACTAACGCAGCTGCTTGTTGAGGTTTCCTGGACGATCCTTCTGTACATTTTATCTGCAGCCGCAGAGTCTTCAGCGCTGTGCAGCTCTGTCGGGGCTGTGCAGTGTAACTGTCTTGTAATGTGTCAGCAATAATTAACCAAGTCTGTTTCTGCATGCAGCCTTTGTACGCGGTGATTAAAGCGATTCTGCAGCTGATCAAAGAGGAGAACGATCAGGGAGGAAGAGGCCAAAGCATTACCGTCCTTCCTTTTATCCTCTCCTAAACTTCCACTGTTCAAACTTCCTGTGACATCTGTGGACGCTGAATAATCTCACAGATAAGAAGCTCTTCTCTCTGCAGCCGTTACCCAAACCAACACTGCGGAGATGATGTGCTAAAAAAGCCTTTGAATAAAACATTTCCCAGCAGCCGACCTGGATACAGACGCTGGTTCTTATCAGAATCAGATTAAGCAGAAAACTTTGCACAGATTCTAAACAAATTATTGGTCTCCAGCAGAGTTTATTCTCAAAATGATGACTTTCAAATCCCGTAATCATGAGTTGGCATCTTATAACTACAAGAAAACAATCTCATAAATAACACATCTTTGTCTCAAACGTACTTACACATAATCCTTCCCATCATGCAACATGTAATCCGTGATAACAGCTGTTTAAGAACATACCTGCAAAGCTGCTAAATGCTCAAACTCAATCTGCAAAACAAACACTGAAAACGTTTTTATTCCTGTTGAAATATTCACTCACAGCAGCTAAAGAGTGCTTAAACTGTTGATGGCAGACAAATCAAAGAAGCTGGTTTAGTTTAAGAAAAGAAACAGTGGTATATTTCAGTGTATTACATAATTAAAGTAGAGAAAAGTCACCACAAGTACACTTTTACTGTTTCATTTAAAGTATATTCGACGTATACTTTTTAAGAGTACTCCTACATAGATGCCATTGAGTTCTACTTGATGAATGAATACACTAATTCTGAAATACTTAAAGTGACAGATAGCAGCTGGTTAGCTTAGCTTAGCTTAGCTTAGCATTAAGACTAGAGACAGGTGGAAACATCAAGCCTCGCTCGGTGTAGAGGGAAGCGAGTCCACCGACCAGCTCGTCTGAAGCTCTGATTCTCGCTTTATGTCTTTTTCTGTTTAATTTGTACAAAAACCCAAATGTAAAAACAAGAATTTTCCACTTTTTCTCGGCTTCCTGGGTCTTTGACAGCTTCATATTTGCTGTGCAGACATTAAAGTGGCATTGATCCTCTCGCCTAACTCCCAGCAAGAAGGCAAATAAACAAATTCCCCAAAACATCAGACTATATGTTTCACCTGCCACAACAGCTTAGTGACCACATGAAGACCAGGGAGCAGATGTTTACCTGCAGCTCATTGATCTCTGCACCCTTTGTTCAGCTGCTGTGACCTCCAGCTCGTGTCATGTAAGCAGCTCTTCATCAGGCTGAACTGAAGAACAAATACCAAACAAATCCAACTTTGTGGGGCTCAGAACAGTCTTTGCTGTCAGGTGAGTGTGCACACTGCAGTTATTTATACCTTCTATAAACCTTCTTCACCGCGTCCCTGTTAATTTTCCCATGACGGGGGATTCCCTGCAGCGAGGACGAGAGCCGGCATATTAAAGCGCAGCGGGGGAAGAAAAGATTAAAAGTGAAAACTGTGGATGAAAGGTGACGTCGTGCCTTCAAACATCACTTGTGTGGTTTCGGCTCACATCAGATCCGCCGGCTGAGCCTTTTGACAGGAAGCATCCGCACACTCGGAGGAGAAACGCTTTTCTGTCTCTGTTATTTCTGACTTCAGATGTGGTTACGGCACAAAGTCGTGCTTTTCTACGCAGCTGCTTATTAGTGACTGCGAGATGTTTGCCTGACGGTGTAATTCTGCAGGTGAGAATCAATCACTCACCTTGTACAAGCTGGCTGAATGATCGTCTCTCATTTGCTGTCAGTGCGAGTCCCGACCTGCTCGTCCCTGGAGTTTACGGAGGAATCAGACCTGCCCGGGCCTGATCATGATGAGGCCAGTGCTCGTTAAAGCCAGGGGAAAGGTGGGGGGGGGGGGGGGGGCAGCACAGGGCTTCACATGAACTTGATATCATCTTGATATCATTCAAGCGATGGATTCCAGGGAACTTTCAACCATCAGAGCTCTTCATAAGACCAACATGAAACCCTTCAAAGAGCTTTAAATACATTTTGTACAAGAGTTATTTTCAGTACTTTGGTTTATGACAACTGTTAGCCTCAGCTGTGCTTTGTATCAATGCTAATTTCCAAATGTTAGCGGGCTAATATGCTAATTCAAAATGAAGAACATGGTAAACATTATACCTGCTAAATATCAGCACTGTCACTTTGAGCACATTAGCACACTGATGTTAGCATTTAGCTCAAAACACAGCTGTGCCAAAGTCACACAGAGCTGCTAGCATAGCTGCTGACTGTCAAAGAGACAAAGTATTAAGCTCAATAAACCTTATTAATCATTAATGTAGACCCGGGCCAAGCAAAGTATCAGCATCAAAAGAGATAAAACAAGAGAAGAAACATTAAAGGAAGAATAATAAATCCATAAAACAAACTTAAGAAAGAGCGTGAGACTAAAAGAAGTGGGATTAATAGTAATAACATTAAAACAACACGTTAAAAGTGTGTTTAAAGAGGAGATTTAAGAGATACACCGCGTAGAATTTACTGGTACATTGACTCAGCATGTGAGATCTTATCCAGCAAATCCTTTGTTCATTTATATCAAACCAGAGCCCATCTGATCCCAGCTCACCTCCCACTGCCTGAGAATAATAAAGACGTACAGAATTAACTGGGTATTTCCCTACACAGCCAGCAATGTTGTTTTTATTACCCAATTAAGGAAAGTTTCACTAAATTAGATTTGTAGTTGGGCTCCTGTGCTTGTGCATTCAGCTCACATGCGCCATCGTTTCACTTCACAGCAGAGTTTCAGCCAAGAAGCCTGATTGCTGTGCTGGCTGCAGTGATGATGGCTGCAGAGGCAGGGTGGTCCGGACCGAAAAACAGGAGGTTAGCGGTTCAGTCACTGCAGCATGCTATGAGTTTGAGTGCTTTTGAGCAAGGCGCACCCTGCGCCTGTGCTGGTTTAGCATCAGCGCTTTCATGTGCAGCAAGTCAAAAATGTAGTACAAATAACCGAAAGTACACCCTCTTTCATTACTCGCAGTCTTTTTTTTTTGAATAACAGCATCAGTCTCAAGGTGCAGTTTATTTCCAGAGACCAGGCTTCTTCTGATTTCAGCCCAGTTAGCGCAGCGTTTTCATTACATCTGCTGTGCGACTTTGTTATATTAGCCCGCTGATAAAATCAGCTTTCTTTTGAAATGCAAAACTGTCTCATTTTGAAAGAGCGCAGCTTTAATGACTCTGTGTTTGTGAGAAAACACAGAATCTGAGCAGTACGAGGTTTCCAGGCGGCGGCGGCGGCGGCGGCGGCAGCGGCGGGCTAATACACAGTAAGTGAATTATGAAGAGGGAGGATGTGTTTGCTTGTTGTCTGCTGCATTACAGAATTACAGATGAGGTAATTGAGTGTAAGAGGAAGCTGTGTGCGCTGAGCAGCGTGTGTTTTATTAGAAAGCCATTTGGAGAACAGCTGATGGTGATTTAATCAGAGCAGGAAGGTGATCTGAGGATGTGGTTTGGCATCGAGTCACCACACAAATTTGACTTTGTCATGTGAAAAAACACATGACAGTTTTCATGTTTGTGCTTTTTCATTTCTCTCCACAGAAGGAAGATTCACTGAGCGTCCTGATTTCATTAACTTTTTCCTGGTGTTGTATTTTTAGTGTTCATGACCACGATTAACGTCAGCTGTACTGTAGGATCATGACCAACACGCATCCCTTACCTTCCAGTGACAAAAACAGGATTGAAAACAAATTGAAAACATTTGCAAACACATTCAAACTTCATATTTTGTGGTTGTGCTGAGAAAGAAATCCACAAAGCATTACAGTGCAATTCACCTAGAACGCATTAGCCATGCAAATGAGCTGTGTTTGAGATAAGATAAGATAAGATAAGATAAGATAAGATAAGATAAGATAAGATAAGATAAGATAAGATAAGATAAGATGTAACTCTATTGATCCCACGCTGGGGGAAATTATGTTGCCACAGACAGCAGTAACAGCTGGAATAAAGAGCAGAGGAGACGAATAAAGAGACCAAGTGGACGATAAAAAGCAAGAACAAATAAAATCAGCTGTATTTAAGTGCATTATATGCAAGAAGTGCACAGAAATAAATGGAAACTCTTGGGTTGCAAAATGTAATCAAAGAGAGCTTCTAGGCGGCAGGGCTCTGCAGGTGTGTGAACCTTTGATTTTATGCCGCAAATAAAGTCTTTGGTGGCCAAATGGAAAGCGGGCGCACACCTTTGATAGCTGGCAGATGAGTGCCTGATGTCTCTTCAGGATATTATTAAAAAGCACATTAATATCTTTAATAACTGCTTCAATAAAAGCTAGACCTGCATCAACATATCTTGATTTGGACATTTGTCTCTAATGACTTTCAACTTGACTTGAGACTAAAGTCTGTCTTTGACTTTGTTCAGAAGACTCACATATGAAAGACTCGAGATTTGACTTGAGACTCGCTCTGAGGGACAACTTTACACGGACCTGTCTCAAATACTTGACTTGGACGCGTCTTGACAGACCTTGACTTGAGACTTGACTTGGTCTTGTCCTGAAAGTCTTTCACAAGTGACTTGACTTTAACTTTTGTCAAATCACCTTTTGTCTAATGACCTGAGTCCTACCTTGTCCTTGTCCTTGAATGACTTGACTCGACATGGACTTGTCCCAAACACTGTTCTTGTGTCAGATAACTTGACACTTGTCTTGGACTCGTCTGCATTGGGTTTGATTTTTGACTTGTCTCAAAGGACTTGATTTTGTCTTGATAGTCTTTTACTTGTGACTTGATTTTAACTTTTCTCAAATTGATTTTGACTTGACTTGAACCTGACACGGACTCGTCCTAAACACCTGTACATGTCTACCTGTGTATGACCTGACCCAAAACCAAGCTGTCTAAATGTGAAGGATTCTGCTTCGCGGCGCTCAGAGTTAACGAGTGTCTTTAACTTCAGGGGTGTGTTTGTGTGCGTGGGGCTGTCTGATGAGGACGGAGACACTGCGGGAAAGTCAGTGTTTGTTTATTTTTTCTTAAAGGTGTGCGTGTGTGTGTGTGTGTGTGTGTGTGTCTGCACCTGCGACCATGTGTGTGTGTGTTTGTGTGGGTTGTCTGACTGAGAGGGACTCACTGAGCAGCCTGAGTCTTATTTTCCTGTCGGAGTGACGACTCTGTCTCTAAGACGTCTTTGTCTTATCTCATGTTGACTCACCGTACACCTCGACCACAAGGTGTTTCCATCTGGGTTACACACACACACACACACACACACACACACACACACACACACACACACAAACACACACCCCTCAGACATGACACCATCACCTCAGCAGCTGCCTCATCAGGGGGAGAGGGGAAAATGAGAAGGGGATAAAAGAAGAAAGACATTTGAGGACAGAGTCATCAGAGAGGAATGAATGGAAACTATGCTTTGTGTGTGTGTGTGTGTGTGTGTGTGTGTGTGTGTGTGTGTGTGTGTGTGTGTGCAGACTGGTCCTTGTCCCTGGTTACTTGCATGATAATTACCTGAGCAGCTTTGTGATTTCGCTCACATCGGGGCCGAGCGTCACAGTGGCAGCGAATGACGAGCGACTTGTAAAAAGCAGAAACTCGTACAGGCACACAAACTAAAACGCAGAGTAGCACACAGAGGACTTTGTGTCCTGCTCTGCCTCCCGAAGTGAAAGTGAAATCTGCATCGGTAAAGATCGCCAAAGCTGAACTGGAAAGCAAAGCTAAGAGGAACAGGTTGTTTGCATGTGACATCACTCTTTTGACGTGGCGCGAAGTGCAGATGGAGGGCAGGAAGTGATTTTCTGGATTTACTGAAAATACGACTGTGTTTGCAGTCAGTACGACAAGTTAAAGAGGCTAACAGTAGCCGAACGGCCTCTGTGACAAAAAACAAACATTTTGTCTCAAAGATATGAAACAAAAACTGTTTCCCACGAGGACGGCACACACACACACACACACACACACACACACGCACACACGCAGAGCAGTGTAATTGAAGGGGGTGTCCTCTGTCCCATTGTGCCTCCACTCACTGAAGTTAAACAATCCACAACAGAGTCGGAGCCCACAGCATCTGCCTCCTGTGTTTATGGTAAACAAAGGTTACAGCGAGCGCGCACGCACACACACACACACACACACACACACACACACACACAGTCATGCATGCAGAATGTCACACACACAGCAGCGCCTGTAATTAGCCTACACACACACACACACACGCACTCAGCCCACCTACAAACAGATGTGTTCGGGGTGAGTCACACACTGGGAGCTAATGCTCTCCCACATTTAGCAGAAGACGCAGATCACGCCTCAGCACTGCTGCTGCTGGTGTGAGTGTGTCTGAGCCTCAGGTCGCCGTTGCACATTTGGTTCATCCGCTCGTGTGTTTCAGTGGCAAAACACCTGAGTTCGTTGTTGTCAGAGTGATCAAATGATCGTATCATTTTCAGTCTGTCCTCACCAGAAACACAGCCGTACAGATCGTCTGTGCACGCAGGTTATGGTCAGGTGACATCGTATAAAGAATGGCTACATATGGAGGAAGTAGTTTTTGTGCCTAAACTAAACAAACTGCCATCGTCTCACAACGTTAACGACGATGAAGGTCGAGCCCATCGCCGGCTCTCCTCGACGGTCTTCTGTTCAACCTGTTAATCAAACTGTTCTGTCGTTTAGGTCGACTGAGGACGTGTTTTAGGACTGGACCTCAAGGTGAAGTGGTGAAGATGGAGAAACGTTTCAGAGATGTTGTTCGACTGCACAGCTGTCAGCGATGTTGGCGAAGGAGTGAAAGAAGCAACAGTTAGCTTTAGCCTGACTTCAGGTTTCTTGTTCCTGTATTCACTTTTGAAGCACCTGTAGCTGATTTCTTCTTCATGGCGTCTCATCTGTCATCGCTGAATCTGTTGTGTTTTTACAGCTTCTTAATCGCCTCCGGCTCAAAGCTTTGTTGGCAGCGCGCTGAGCCGAGTGCCGACACGCAGACTGACCTCATCAGAAAAAGAGGGAATCTCCGTCATCGCAGGTGACTTACAGCATTAATCATCAATCGTTCATAAATCGCACCTGAAGGCCGATCATCACCTGAGCTATTAGCAGAATGACACACGGCCTTCACTCTCGTCTGTGTCCACGCTTTTTTCACTGCGGTGGTCCAACTGGAGCGCTGAGTGCAGGTGTGCCGTCGAGTGTGTGTGTGTGTGTGTGTGTGTGTGTGTGTGTGTGTGTGCGCGCACACTAGCATTAATTAACAGTTTCTTATATCTACTTTAATTACAAACATTACAGTTTCTTACATTTGTGAGATGTTAAAATCTTTATTAAAAAAGATAAAAAGTCTTGTGGCATCATACTAATATAACGCTTCCATACTTTAATCTTTATGCAATTGAAGGCCCCGCCTCTCACAGGGCAGATAGCCAATCATATTTCAGCATAATGAGGTGGCACTTGGGGTGGCCAATCAGACTTTGGGCCCCCTCCTGGACACCCTGGAGTAGACATGTTGTGTCTTGTTACTGTGATTATACAGAAGTAGTGGGATGTCTCAAAGTACATGTACTCAAGTACAAATATACAAAGTATTTGTACTTGTACATAAGTATTAACATTTTATGCAACTTCTACTTCATTCCACTACATTCGTCTGACAGCTTTAGTTACTGGTTACTTTTCAGATTACAGTGTTTGACCCCCTCCTGTCCAGTGAAAAGCTCGTATCTCCAGATCTATTGATGCTGAATGTTTGTGCTGAACTGAAGGATGAAGAGTTCCTTCATGTCTTCAGCTCAATAAAGTTTTTAAAAGCCTCTTGGATCAGCAGAAAATGCATCATCACAAAGATGAAAACAGCCTGTTTTTCTGAGCTCGTCAAACTTTTTGGAGATACGTGGTTCTCACAGGACGGCAAACATATGATGATCTGATAGAATCTGATGCATTGATGAAGATTAAAGCAGCCGACAGGATACAAAGGAGCTCAAGCTGAAACATCTACAGCAGTAAAATGCGGCAGTAACGTGGTACTCTTACTGCTCATATTGAAGTACATCTTGCTGATAATACTTACATACTTTTAGTGAAGTGAGGTTTTGAATTCAGGACTTTTTACTCTTTTAAATGATCTGAAAACTTCTTCAACCACTTCTGTACCAAGACAGAAAAATGCTGTGAAGCACATAAAGCAGTAGAAATACACACTTCAGAGATGAATACGTGAACATTCGGTAAACACTCATCTGTCCGTCATCGTCAGAGAAAGCAGCTTTCACATAAATGTTTGTGTTTGCTGACAGGAAAATGCAAAAAGCATCCTGTAGATCAGCTAACAAGCATCAAGAGACCACTAGCTTGTTAGCTGCAGGCCTGCAGAACCTGTCGGGGGTCCCGCGTACGTGAGATAAAATAAGATACGATGGGATACGATTAACTTTATTGATCCCTGAAGGAAAATTCAGTCACTGCAGCAGCAGACAACAGACGAGGAGATTGGACAACGGAGAGCAGAGAGCTAATAAGAACCGAAATATAAAACCTAATAAACCCTGAAGATAATATCCATGATGAGAATCTATCTGTGATGGTAATATCACGTCTCTCCCAAATGAGTAAAATGGGATTTGTTCCATGATTGCGATCAACAGATTATCAAACACATAGTCAGAAAGTACACGTGTCACACTCACTTCAAGTCATCAAAAAGGCCAAACAAGTGAGGCGACAGTGAACGTTTCATCCCCCACGAATGACTCACTGCTCCTCAGGACAGCAAACACACCTGCTGGAAGTGTTGGCGGGATGCAAGTTATTTTTCAACGTCTGATCACTGTAAGCATTCGAAAGACAGATCGCATCATGAGAAAGCACCTTTCAATCTGCTGGAGAGAAGATCAGACATTCTGCTGTTGCTCACGTTTGTTCTTTAAACCTCAGCGTGAGTTCACAGTTAGTCACGTTCTTATCGTCACATCAAACTTTTGTTCGTGACTCATTTTCACTGGAAAACAAACTGTTTATTTCATCTTTTGCCTTTTTCAGACAGCGTGTCGTCTTCAGGGATGTTTAATGTTCAGAGGAACGACACGGTGAAACCAATACGGACCGTTTAGGTCCAGTCCTGAAAAAAAAAACATGTTTTACTGAATGTTATTTCAGGGAAAGTCAGTCAGCTGCTCACCTAAATGGAATGCAGCCATAATTAAGGTTATCGGTGACAGGTGTGCTTTACCTGCAGTAACAAAGGCTCGTCTACCTTTTGCCATCGTGACTGAAGTTACCTTAAATATTCCACATTACACCTTCTTTAATAAATCTTTATTGACAGTTTGACCCTCTCGAGCTGAGCCGGACCCCCTCTGGAATGTCTGCACTCTGATTGGCTGAAAGTAACGGGGGCTATCAGTGAGTCTGTGGGTGTTTCCATTCAAATCCCAGCTCACATACAAAGTGTGTGTATCTGCGGCTGAGGTCAGAGGTCGGCCAGTTACTCTGCCTCCTCCCGCCTCCTTTTGTCTCCTCTTGTTGTGCTGTGACACATCTGCCGGGCCCCCGGCCGCTCCTCCTCTTTATTGGAGCAGCGGAGCAGAAGGCAGGAGAGGAGGAGGAGGAGGACGAAGAATAGAGCTCGTGCCTCCACACAAGACTCCTGATACACACTCCATCTGGCCCGTGCCCCAACAGATGCTCCTGACAGAGAACTCCTACACACACACACACACACACACACTCTGAACAGAGACCTCCTACACACGTTACATACCTGGAAACACACAGGTACTGCACACACACACACACACACACACACACACACACACACACACACACACACACACACACACACACACACTCTGAACAGAGACCTGCTACACACATTACATACCTGGAACACACACACACACACACACACACACACACACACACACACACACACACACACACACACACACACACACACACACACACACACACACACACTCTGAACAGAGACCTGCTACACACATTACATACCTGGAAACACACAGGTACCACACACACACACACACACACACACACACACACTCTGAACAGAGACCTGCTACACACATTACATACCTGGAAACACACACACACACACACACACACACACACACACACACACACACACACACACACACACACACACACACACACACACACTCTGAACAGAGACCTGCTACACACATTACATACCTGGAAACACACAGGTACCACACACACACACTTACTGCAAATACAAACACATGCAAACTGATACACACATCCTAAAAAACACACACGCTTTTGCAGGTACACACACACACACACACACACACACACACACACACACACACACACACACACACACACACACACACACACACACACACACACTCCTCATGCCTGCAGGTTTGTCCTTTTCATAGCTCATAAGTCAATCAGTCCCTCCCACTCAGGCAGGAAAAGCAATTAAAGCGGTTCACAGTCGGCTCCCCTTCCTCCTCCACCTCTCGCCAAAACACCATTACCTCCTCCCGCCCGCCGCCTCCCTCGCCTCCCCTCCCTCCCTTCATTCTGTCGCCTCCTCCACATCCCAGATCGCAGGCATTATTAGAAACCAACAAAAGGCCGCTATGCAAAGCCGCACTCTGTCTGCTTGTTGTGGTCACACGCTTCTCCTGCACATTCCTGCAGACGTGGAGGCACATGTGCGCAGACACCGGCGCTGATTAGCATTAATAGGTTCAGACAGGGGTTTGAAATCTCTTTTAAAGCGTCACATACGAGCAGCAATTAACGCCCGGCATCCAGCCTTTTCAGTGGCTAACCATACAAACAGGATTTGAATAGCAGTTTTTTCCTTTCACACCTCAATCAAATAAGTTGCTCAGTGAGACTCAAAGAGCAGAAAACAGCAAACACGCAGAGCCGGAAAGAGAACCAGTGCACGTCTGTGAGTTTATTATTGAAAAACACATGAATTTCTAAGTTTGCTTTAATTATTAAACAGCAGATGAAGTTTTAAGCTGCAACACTGATCATTTTTTTGGAACGACGGGTCAAACGATAAGGACGCAGCTCAGTTATCAAATCATCACCTGACTGCACTTCCCCTCAGCTCCACAGAGACATTCAGCGTCCTTCAGCTCGTCGCTTCGGCAGCTGCTTTCAGATGAAAATCATCTGTGAACTCCTGACCAAACCAGGCTAATTCAGTAATGCCATGGTGGTAAAAGAACCATTTGAGAGACCGGCTACAGCACTTAACTAACGATTTTTTCCCCATTTTCCACATTCTTGCCTAAACACTGTTCTTGCAGCAGGAAAGACAAATTTTTGGTTGTACTTAAAATCTTGATTTAAACTCAACCGCTCCTTTAATAATAAAAAAAAATTAACTGAAAAACAGCAATTTGCAACAGCGGCTTTTAGCCAGCTGCTTATCATCGCGGCTTTTCAGGCTCTCGTTAAGATTTCGCTCGGTTTCAACGGCTTATTGCTCGAGAAGCGAAGACGTGATGATTGAAACTGGTGAACAGCAGCAGCGGAGTCTCTTTAAACATGGCGCTGAATCGTCCCTGAATGGTGATGAAGCCTATCTGACGTCTAAGCACTTTGACCAGACTCCAGCTCATCACAACTCACCACATTTAAACTGGGGATGGAAATGCAGATGAACAGGATGTGGTCTGACTCATGCTAGTAAAGCACTTTAGTTTCGAGGTCACCATGTGCCCGTGTGTGGAACGCGTGGACGGCGGCTGTCCACTTTGAGACTGAAAGTGTCCTCGAGATGAGTTTCTGCAAACCACAGTGATGAACGTCGTGACAACCAGCAGCCTGTTGCTGGGATAATAAAGATGGTGATTACTTGCTCTCCAGACGTGAATGAGCTTGTAGCTTTCCTGAAATAAAAAGGATGTCGGGACGTGATGTTTTCTTGGGGAGAGCAAAGCGCTGAGATGCTTATCATCTCGTCACAGCCTTCACCCACTGAGTCACTTTGACGTCTATTTTTGCCTGATGGAGTGAAACTGAGGATGGTGACAAAGATTTAATCTGCAGCTTAAGTTGTACAACAGGGTCCCTGAAAAAGTCCAGAATGTAAATACTGAGCAGAGGAAGCTGACTCACCACATCAGAGCCATTTAAAATAACTTAAAGAGTGAAGTCCTGCATGTGTGTCGCCTGAAGAGCGCCGCTCAATTTCGTGTTAATGTTGCAGGGATTCACGTCCCACCGAGGCTGCCATCGCTGACAACACGCACATGCAGTAATAGCTTGTAAAGAGGCTTAAGAGGAACAGCATGTAAGCGAAGAGTTAATGTTATTTAACGTCTGTGTGGGAGAGAAATGTAGGAACAAAGAAAAGCAGGAGAATATCACAACTGTGGCTTCCTCCCGTCCTCGCTGTGGCTCAATTAGCATGCTGCAGCAGGGCGAGCCGGCCGCTGCACGCTGAGCATCTGAATGTAGGAAATGGAGGCTTTAGAAGTTTTAATGGAGTGAGTGTGTTTGTGTGTGAGAGGGAGCTTAGCGGGGGGGGCAGGGGGGTGGAGAGATGGGCGATAATGCTGAGTCATATTGTACCGAGTCGTTCTGACCCACTTCTCACTCACATCCTATTTGCCATCACAATTTATTCATTCGACACAGCGCTGGTACTTTCTCAGAGATGCAGCTCTTAATAATGCATGTCGACCTAAAGTGGAATTGGGAAAGCGGAGCCCAAAAGGCTGAGAAATATTGAAAACACATCCATTGCTGTGTTTTCCTACACTCAGCTCGCCCCTTTAATAAAATCACAGAACACTGTGTCAATCTGGGGAAATGTTTTATTCTGTGACATGAAACTGGCGAAGGTCAGAGTCGGAGCGTTTCAGCTGTCCAGGATTCGTGCTGGTTGGACAACAAGGACTCACAAACAGCCGAACGGCACGGCACGAGAGGCAGCTTTGACAGCCAACCAGAGAGGAGGAAAAGGCCATGTTGTTCCTCAGATCCTTCATCCTCTGCACGGCGGCCATGTCGGACTCAACGCTGGAAGACTTGAAGACTTGACTCAACTTCAGTGCTTTAAGCATCTGCTGCAGGTCTGTTCGCGTCTACCACGACCTGATCGGTGACGAACGCTGGTCACTGAAAACACGTCTCTTTGATGCTCAGCTGACAGCGAGCCATCAGCTGTTGTCTGATGAAGATTTGACCCCTGCAGGCCTCAGCCAGCGTTTTGTGGAGAGCAGATATCCGGAAAACAGAACAAGACTTCCTCTTCTGTGCGCTGGTTATTGTTGCTTAAACTAATCTCCATAAACGGTTACCTGCGTATGAATGTGGATACATTTAAAAAAGCTGCTTTTCTAATTTGAATACATATTTTCACTGTTTGTAACTTTGACCCTTGAACTCTTCATTGGAGGCTGCGGCTGCTGTCGATGATCGAGGAATCAGATCTCCTTCGGGTTTTTCGTGCAACACGAGGCACTCTGGGTAAACGTGTCAGCTAAATGGCTGCAGTGTTGAATGAACGGGGAAGAATTGGGACATTTCGGAGACGACATCCGCCTCCCACACCTCCCTTATCTGAACATCACAAAGAGGAAAATCAAGCTGACGCATAAAGAGGCTGCTGAGGAAACAAGACAGGCACATCGCATCGCTGATTTATCCTCGGCGGGTTCACACGCAGGTCTGAAAAGTCTGGAGAAGTGCGTGAAAGCAGGTTCAAAACTAAGAACTTGAAAACTTTTGACACAACAGATTCAATATCACCATCTGCATACGTGATTCTGCTGACAGCACAGGCTCTCGAACAGCAGCTGACTGGTGGACGTGTGGGAAACATGTGACAAATGGAAAAGAAGTGAACTTTGAAATGGAAAGTGTGAATGTTTGTGGAGCTCATGGAGAGCAGAGTGTCAGTGGTGACCTTCACTGGAGAGAGCTGGACTGACGGCCGTGTTACAGTTTACAGCGATGCCACAAGTTTCTTATTTTCTGATGTGATGGAACAAGTTGAGTTAAAGAATAACCCCAAGATTCCAGCTGCCGCGTCTACGTCACATCATGTCTGCAACGCGTTTTTGTTCCATCCTCCACGCCGCTGCTAACCCAAACCTGGGCGTTGTTGTCTGTTTTAATTGTTTATTGTTGATGATCGGGAGTCTGCACATTGTGTTTTATTTTGAAAATTGACCGCTCCTTTGTCTGACTTCCTGTCTGGCTTGGTCTGCAGGGTAGATTGATGCGGCGTCCATCAAAAACGGACTTCCGGTGGATTCGCACTCGCTGTTTAGAGAGGCAGCGATCAGCTCCGAGCGGTCAGAACGTGGACGGGGCACGCTCGGGGGATTTTAGGGGCGGCCTGGACCCTCCTCGTTTAGCCACAGTAGCTGCATGACGGTGATGGTCGGACAGTCCAGTTACATTCATGGCCTTGATATTTGGCAGAAATATTCAAGATCCCCAGAGGATAAACCCTAATACCTGTAGGCACCACCAGCAGGTTGATATTTGTGCTTTTAAGTTGAACAAATATCAAATGAATTGCCATGAAAAACGTCAATTTCTCCAACAGTTTGGTGAATACCTACAACGTTAGTGAGATTCCCGTCAGCCTCAACGGTTTCCTCTGTGATCTTTGCAGCAGCTGCTGAAGACCTGAACTGTTTCCAGGTGCAAACCGGACACCTGATGAATGTTTTATTATTCGGCTCCAAACATTTTCATGCAGCAGCTGTGCTCAAACATGAAGCCGAGGACAATCTCTGGTGGACTTGTGATTATAAAGAATATTCTGGAGCTCATTTGTGTCCATCAGCAGCTCTCTTTACCTGTGAAAAGGCCCTGGAGCAACACTCTGAACGCCTTACCTGCCTCCTCTGGATAACAGCGTCAGCCAAAAGCTTCAAATGGAAATGAGGCTCCAAAGTGTTTCTTCTACTCCCACCAGTGTATTTTTTATTCATCAGCTCCCAGCTGCCTCCTCTCGGCCGGTGGGGCGCCTCAGAGGAATTGGCTGAGTACCTCATAGTTTTGGGGCCTTTGGGAATAAGCGATGTGCTTATTATGGAGGCCTATGGGAGCTTCACTCTATAACATACTGTGCAATATTGACTGAGTTTTGTAGAAGTCGCGCTGACTTCCCACGCAGCTGAATGTTAGACAGAAATGGTTGTCATTTATTTGGACAGCACTTTTATAACTACAGCAACAGTATTTTGAAGTATCCAGACTCGGAGCTGCACAGGGGCAGTGATTATTAATAATTTTCATCATTTACCTGATTAATGGCCTCTCGTAAAGCAGGGCTGGACATCAGTATTTCAATGTGTGATGACGATGGTCTATAATGGACCAAAAAGTTCTCAATGCAGCAGCAAACTTCCTCACTTCTGTAACAGTCAATCTTTTTATGGTCCTCGACTGCAACTCTGCTGAAACAGTCACAGTTTTTCACATTTTACACTAAGTTTCTTCATATTTTTCAGAAAAGGGGGAAGAAAATCTAAACCAGATAACGTTACTGTCATGTTCTTTTGGGCTGGACCATTCTCCAATGTACAAGCCTGAAAATGGTCCAATCCATCAGATATCAGTCATGCATTAGAGTGGAAGATGACTTTATGTTTAGGATACTTGACGAGGCCTCGGCAGAAAGATGACTCAGATTTCTTTTTGTCGTCTGTTATTCAACAACATCTGCAGCCTTTTTCCGCAACCCTGCTGCCTAATGGCTTTGCATGTCATGCAGGTAATGAAAGACTGCAGATTGGTTGCTCTCCAGCATGTAGCCTGACACGTCTCTGGCCTTAGTCTAGATCAGTGTTTCTCAATTCCTGTCCTCGGGCCCCCCTGCCCTGCATGTTTTAGATGTTTCCTGCTCCAACACACCTGATTCAAATGAGTGGCTCGTTATCAGGCCACTGCAGAGCTTGATGACGAGCCGATCATTTGAATCAGGTGTGGTGGAGGAGGGAAACATCTAAAACATGCAGGGAAGGGGGGCCCAACGGCCGGAACTGAGAAACACTGGTCTAGATCAACTGATCAGAGACCCCATTTGCACTTATACCTGGTATTAACATGCAATCTGCGCCTCCTTACATTGTCAGGGTAATGAGATCTCATTTGCATTCCCAGCTCCTTTTCAGGATTCTGCACACATCGTGATCAGTGTTTTATCAGGCAGGCAGAGGTGGTGGACTCGTGTACAAACATGGTGTCTCTGGTTCAGGGAAGTGATGCTGCGCACACAAAGGCGAGATGACATGAAAGACAGGCGAAGGCATCCGAACACTACTCTGTGGTGGTCTTGCTAACAGTGGAGACGCTTGCATTTACACCTGCACTGATCCAGCATCCAGACATAGCTATCCAGATGTTGTTTAGTCTGATCCCAGCATTGATTTTCAGTCAATCAAGGAGTAAATATTTGAATCAGGGGAAGATTGCACATAATTTTTTTCTTTCAGTGCTGCTTTAAGCTCTCAGCTTTTGTGCTGCAAAGCTCATAACTTGCAAACCATCGCAATCCATGTTTGAGCTGCATCGAAGCAGAGCAGGAATCTTCTTCATCTCATCCTCCTCTTTCTTCTCTCCTGGACGGCCGGAGTGGATTTAACCTCTGATCAATGGGGGATCACAGCCTTCAGTGGGATTCCCCAGGTCCGTGCGTTTCATGAGAAGAGCAGGTGGTCTGCGTGTTTTGTGCTCTTTGCATTTAAAGCCGACTTTTATCTGCTTTGCAGCTTTAACGCCTGATCAAACAGGGCCATTTCTGTCTTGTGTTTCTTGGGATTTTTGTGTTGCAGAGCAGATCACAGTGCACAAAACCTGCTGTACAAATGTAGTTTGACTGATTATAAAAAGTTGTGGCAGTCAGCCCCCTCAGGTTCAGCCAATCAGTATTCAGCTGCGGATCTGACCTGTCAGCACACGCTCAGCGGAGGCGTCAGACATTTGATCCGCCTCCATGGCAACTGAAGATTCGCACATATTTAGGCGTGTTGGGAGGGTCTGGGATGCTCCTGCGTGTGTGTGTATATAAGTGTGTGTGTTAGTGTGTGGGGGGAACTGGGTGTAAGTGCTCTGTTGTGCTTCTCACAATGGGTCGTAAATTCAGGAGACGCCCCCTCAGGCTTCACTTATGACAGCTCACTCGGTGCACACACACACACACACACACACACACACACACACACACACACACACACACAGTGCTTTTTATATGCCCATGCGCTAATGCATGCACGTGTCCGCATGCACAAACACACACACACACACACTAGATGACCTCAGAAAGAAAGAGTTCAGACTGCAGATGTCTGTTTGTAGGAGGTGGCGTGTGTGTCTGTGTGTGTGTTTGCATGTGTGTGTTACCCCCTGACCCCAGCACACACCACGCAAACACAAACACTTTCGCCTCCCGTAACCTCGACTAACCTTGCTGACACACACTCACACAAAAGCCAACCACCCCGTGACGCTGAGGGCTTTGTGTGTTTCCTGCTTCCTGTGTGGGTCAGTGGATCCCAGCTCAGCTCCGGCTGAAGGTTCAGCTCCTTTGTTGTGATCTCACAGTGACGAGGCAGACTCGGGTTAATTAAGCATGCACGCTCTCTTTTTGCTGCTTGATTTTAATTCAGTGTGATTTGGTCAAACCAGGGCAAAGGCAGAGTGAGTTCAGTGGCTAAAACTTCAATCAAGTGTCAAAAAAGTGCCAAAATGACTCCAAAATTAACACCTGTGTGTTTCAAAATGTCTGTTTTTACTTATAGAAGAGCTTCCTTAGAGTCGGTCTGATGGGGGGTCAGTTGACCTATCTGGTCTAGCATGCAGCGCCATCATCAGGTCAAAATTATAACATGTCCATTATTTTGGCACCTAGCTGACGATCTTCCCATCAGCCTCAGCTCTACTGTCTTTGAGGCTGCTAAATGCTAACATCAGCATGCTAACATGCTCACAGTCACAATGCTAACATGCTGATGATTAGCACGTTTAATTTTTACCATGTTTCTAATCTTTGTTCAGCTTGTTCGCATTTGCTAATTAGCCTCAGATTCACTAGGCTGTGGTTCATAACAGCTTTTGCTCAGGGCTCTATCTGCTAATAGAAATGAGGAAAACACATTTATGTGTATTAAATGTGGTGAATTATCACATTGAACAGGGAACACTCCTCACTATCTATCTATCTATCTATCTATCTATCTATCTATCTATCTATCTATCTATCTATCTATCTATCTATCTATCTATCTATGTGTGAAGAGGTACTCATCTCGCGCTGGAGTACTCATAAATACTACATCAGAAATACCCACATACACGTGTTGCCTATAAATATGCAGAGCATCGCTGCAGGGGAACGGCCACAGCGCAAGCGATGGTGTGAGATAGTGTGGGTGTGTGTGCGTTTGTGTGTGTGTGTGTGTGTGTGTGTGTGTGTGTGTGTGTGTGTGTGTGTGTGTGTGTGTGTGTGTGTGTGTGTGTGTGTGTGTGTGATGTACTCATTTGTGAACCTTCGTCTTGTGGGATCGCCACAAGGCAAACAGTCTCTCCCACTATAAGCACACGTACACTGTGCAGACTGTAGCTCATAACTATTGATGTGTTATTGTCTTGACTGTTTGTCCTCTTAATCAGTTACAAGACATATTGGTTCGCACATAAAACATTACATTGCAGCTTAAGAATAATTTAAAGAACCACTGTAGTACCACAATGACCATGTTTCTTTGCAGAGGTCTCTACAGTTCTGCTTGGTTTCAAGCCTCTGAAAGCTGACCTGAGAGCGAAGTCAGATCCAAATTATTTTCAGTTGTCTGAACTCAAACACACAGATGCATGTAAAAAAACACATTTCCAAATGTATTTGTCCTCAGTTGAAGGAGTAGATTTTGGTGACAATATCTGGAAATGACCAGGATTTCAGTTCCCTGTATTGAAGGCTAAAGGCCATCATGGTCACCATCTCCTCCAGGTCACGTGACAAACGTTACATGTGACGCCAGAGCAGCGTCCATTCACTGAAGAGGGCTGTGAGATGTGGTAGAAAGCTCTGGAAAACGTTTCGAATAACATATTCATGTTCCCAAGGTCGAGAATAAACCTCAGCTCTAAGTATTTAACTCTGGGACTCGTTCAGGAAAAACCCTGAAACTTTACAGCGACCCTGCTATCGGCCTCCTGAAACGTGGAATCGGTCACACGTCGCAGTGTTCATTAGCCTGGTTGCACGCTGCCCTGCATATTTCCACATGCTTTGAACAAGCAGCCTCAACTGTTGCGGGTGATTATGCGGCCGCGTTTGAAAGCCGCTGCAGGTTTGCCTTTGTTAGCCGTCAGTCCTCTGGGGGTTAATGACCTAGAATCCGTCATCTTCTAATCCTCGTTGAGATGAAAAGAGACATTGTTTACATACATCTGCCTTCAAAGGGGATGGCGCCCAAATTAGAAGCAGCAAGTCAAACAGTATGCAGATGAGGCAGCTGAATGGGGTGAATAGACGACTCCCGGCTGGAGGCACGCATGCCTTCACCCTCCGCCCTGTGGGTGAGGATGGAGGGTGGAGGGAGGGAGCAGAGGCAGGTGCTGCCTCCCCTCCCGCAGAGCTCCTCCATTGTGGTTCCCTCTCAAAAAGGACAGCTGTTGTGTCTCACACCCCCCCTCAGTGTTGGCTGTTGTGTGCGTCTGGATGTTTATCGGCGTGTTTTATGAAGTTCACGTTTGCTTTCAACAGGCTGCTGAAGAACTGAGGTGCCTCCTTTTGGCCCTCAGCCGTCCTGCATCTCTTGTCTGGAATAATTGCTAATTTTCTCTCGTCTCACGAACCTTTTCTGTCGCGCCGTACTTTCATCCACTTTCTCTCCCTCATTCCTTTTCGTGACCTCTGTGAATTTTTGGCCTCTCTTTCCACCACCAATCTCTTTGCATTGTAAATTCAGTTTATGTAAAACTTTTTCTCAGAGGCAGAGCTGCTCAGGAGCCATACGTAATCTCTGCACGAGTTAAACTGCATGTTTAGACTGAAACCAGGTCCAACCACTGCTAACCGAGATAAGCCTGGCTCTGCTGCTGTCAACTCATCCTGTCAGGAATAAAATACTAACCCTAACCCTCCATTAGCGCTACAATCAAAAATCAAGTGACTCTATGCATGTTAGGAATGTAAGGAGCAGTAAATGCCAAACTTAGCTGTAGCCTAGCCTAGCTCTTACGTAGTGTTCAAGCGGTGCTGCTGAGACTCATGTGACCAAACAAAAATGGTTGAAAACCAGTTGATCAATAGTGAATTCTTACAGTCCCACAATTATTATACTGAAAATAAAAACCAGCCCTCTATGATAGCTAAAAAACTCTGCTGCTCCCGATAGCTGAAACTAACCACACAGCTAGTTTTAAGCTAATACTAGCATATAGCAACTGATTAGCCGGTTAGCAAGTGTGCAGATGTTCAGGAATCATTGTGTGGTCATTACAGAACTGGAAAAAGAAGATTAATGTTGATGTTTGAGTTTACACCAGTTCTTTGGCTTTCATCACCACATATTTCTTTTAAAAACTTAAACTGCCCCATGAAAAACATGTTATCATGTTTTCAAATTGTTTTTGCTAAAACATTAGCAAACAGTTTGTGTGCACATCCATTTATTTATCCACTGTGGACGCGAGGTTGATTAGAACAAAGCAAATGCGCCTTAAAACCAAAACTATGAGCTAGCAATCCTGCAGAGCTGCAGAGTTGGTGATTATTCTCTGTGGGATTGAACCCTTTCACATTACATAAACATTTGATCCATAAAAAATATTGATTAGCGCATCTTAAATTGTCTCTGGCTTTGCCCAATCTGTCGCTTCCTTTTCAACTTGCTCCAGCACCCCCAAAACCTCATTATTCCTTCCTCGGTCTGCTTTATCCCGTCTCTCCTCCTCGCTGTCCCTCCTCAGATCTCCTTTTTAAAAGGCTTCAGGGGTAACAAGCGTGTCCGGGGTTAAGATGAGCCCCCGGTGGGCCGACAGTCTGCCCTTTTGTCTCCTCCCGGAGCCCAGATGCCTCCGTACGTCCCTCCGGTTTGCTGGAATGACCACATCGGCATCAGTGGAACGGCAGGAATTCTTTTGTGTTCGGCCTGTTTTGCCTCACCCATGCTGGCAGCCATCGTCCTCACCCCTCCACCCCTCCACCCCCCTACCTCGCTAATTTAATCAGCTCAGGGTAGAAACACACACGGCCTCGGTAAGAACTTCATTGTTTGTCCCAAATCTGAGTAGACAGCTGATGGTCTAATACTTAAACATCTGTGGGAATGTGTGTGTGTGTGTGTGTGTGTGTGTGTGTGTGTGTGTGTGTGTGTGTGTGTGTGTGTGTGTGTGTGTGTGTGTGTTTTCTAAGTCTAAGTGCTTTTTGGTTTTAGTGAAAAAAACAAACTTCTAGTCATTTTTTATATGCATGTTTTGGGGTTTGGCTGCCCACTTACAAGCCAGCAAGGGCTTTTAAACAAAATCACATGTAATTTATTTATTGGACAGAAGTTATAAAGTCTAAATTTTGTGTTAAATGCTAATTCTATTTCAGTGTGTGATGTTTACTCAAAATGTCACTTTTGGTGCTGTTGATGTGCCACATTGCAGTGAGACAGAGGAGCTACTTGTGAGTTTTTATTTACAGTGAAAAGTCGTAATTTGATTAATGTCCACGGACGGATTGGTGGACGTACTTCTTCTGTGGTGTTCGTACCCCTTAAGACTAAATGTCTGCATCCATGCTAGTAGCACTGTGAGGTAGATGCTAATGTTGGCAAGCTAACATTCTCACAGTGACAGTGCTAACAATGCTGATGTCAAACAGGTGTGTTTCCAGCGTTCGCCGTCTTAGTTTAGCATGTTGCTATGCCATCGTTTGCTAATTAGCCTTAAATACAATGTGTTTTGTAGGTAATTGATCATAAACCAAAGCTGAACATAGCAAAATTATGATGGTGCTGCAGGAAAATACATTGAATCATCAAATCTGAGTCTGTGTGCAGGATGAGTTTCATGGCTCTCCATCTCATGGACATTTCCTTCTCCTCTACGCATGTTGAACTCACTGTGGGCGTAAGATGAAAAGTCAGATGATCACCAAGGTGGGATTTGTTGTCTGGGAACCACGAAAAAGTTTGTGCTAATCCATGTAGTAGATTTTGAGATGTTTCACTGGATAAATGACAGCTTTGACCTGCTGGTGGTGCAAGAAAATAAGCTTTTTTAACCCACTGACCCCTGATTAAGTTGACTTTACACTGTATGAAAACAAACTGTATATCATCTCCCTCTTTTTGCAGATAGCGGGTGAGCATTGGGAGTTTGGAACATTAGCCTCGGCATATCAAGGAGGACTTTATTACATTAATTTGATTAGGACAGTATTAGATGTCAATTGCCATTAGCGTCATGGTTCATTTCTTCATTATGACTCTATTACATTAACAGTGGTAACAAAGCTTTACAGCCAGTTAGAGTCACTCGCTGCATGAGAGCTAAAAGGCCATAATGGAAAAGCAGACATACATATGGAGGCAAATTGTTATTTTAATGCAGAAATCATTCATATTTTCACCTTTTACTCAGTGCCTGTCAGCACAGTGTCTTTTGTGTTTTGTCTTTAGATGAATGCTGTCACTTAACCTCTGTCAAAGCACCATCCGCCATCACAACCATGCTGGCCTTCATCCAGCTCGATGGTTAATGTGTACGCGAGCCTGTAGCCCAACAATAGCCTAAAAAAGGCCTCGCATGCAGAGAAACCACAGTCCTGAGCTACAACCTGAGAAGTGTGTCACAGCGAATGGCCATTTTTTGGCGCTGATGAATTGATTTTCGCCAGACGTCAGCCTTCAGCGTGTGAAGTGATGAATGGGTGATTAATGTGGCAGGGATACGGAGCAAATCAATTTCTGGTGACCCGCCTTGTAGCAGTGACCCAGAAGTCAAAGCGCAGGGGAGTGAGCACTGGGGGGTGACGGCGGGAGGGCAGGAACCCGCTGGGAGCTGCACCTGCACGATGGGACCATTTACATTTTAACATTTATTGTTTTTATTGATTTGACAGGAGGGTCGGCGCCTGTTTGAGCCACAAAACGCTTCTCTTCACACGTGGTGAAACATACAGAATGAACCTTCTCCATTTTCTCCCTCCCACGCTCTGTTTGGATCAATCCTGAATCCATCATCCTTTATGATCCACTGGTCTCTGCACCTGAACCACCGTGCGTGCAGAAGAGGAACGCCATTGGCTGTTTGTTCAAATGCTGATAACGATGAGGAGTCCGGTTTGGTGTTCATGCTTCACGTTTTTCTACAGCCATCACTGATTTCTTCCACTGTTGTCCTGCACAGCCTCCTTTCAGTTAAATGATAGACATGATTTACTTTGAATAAATCCACATTGGGCCGCACAGGTAGCTCACCTGGTCGAGTGTGCTTCACATGTACTGAGGCTGTGTCTTTACAGCAGTGGGCCAGCTTCAATCCAGCCTGTGGCCCTTTGCTGCTTGTTGTCTCTTTTAAATGAAGGCCAAAATCTTAGAATAAAAATCTAGAAGAGGTTTGTGTATCCTGAACAGCAGCTTCAGGTTTTAGATGCAGAAAAACTATAAATAAAACCGACTCAACGTGATTTTAACTGGTCTGTGTGCTGTCTGAAAATGCAGATTGACTTCAGCAGTGCAGAACGCATTTACCTCTCCCCCCCTCATTAACGACCATCAAGGTGCCCTTGAGCAAGGTGCTTAACCCCCCACTGCTGCCGTGCATCTGCTCAGTGGTCAACAGCACACGACTCGGGCTGCGCTGGGCAGATCCCACAAGCGCACGTTTGTGTATTAATGACTCTAATGAGCAACAACATCACAGAAATCATTTCCAGCTACAGGCTGCAAACAAGTTCAGAAACTGTACATACGGTAAGCACACACACACACACACACACACACACACACACACACACACACACACACACACACACACACAGTCCAGATACAGTCTCTGAAGGCACTTTTTGTTGACACTTCCAGCCATTTTACTCTCAGTCTGACTCACGGGGAGTTGTGTGTTCATGCATGAGTCGATCATGCAGTAATCAGCCTGTGGAGCCACCGGCCAGGAGCTCAGGTCGGCCTTTTTATTCATTTATTTTGTTTTTATCTTCCTTGTTCTTACCTGCATGTTTTTACCATGACACCC
Organism: Chaetodon trifascialis; assembly: GCF_039877785.1. Classification (NCBI taxonomy): domain Eukaryota; kingdom Metazoa; phylum Chordata; class Actinopteri; order Chaetodontiformes; family Chaetodontidae; genus Chaetodon; species Chaetodon trifascialis. The sequence continues at coordinate 25,303,743 of NC_092069.1, forward strand.
TCACATACAGTGTGATGATACATGCACACAACTCGCTCTGTCACACAACACGTGCACTTAAAATAGTCTGACATACGAGTACATATGCTCTTCTCGCTAAGAGTTAGAATATAGATAATGACTCTGCTTTTACTATGGAGCTGCAGTCAGGGCCTGTTTAGCTTAGCCTAGCTTAGCATAAGGAGCAGAAGGAGGAGGAAACGGCACCTTCCAGCGTCTATGAAGCTCATAATTAACAGATCCTGTTTTTGGTTTGGCTGTAACAGTTTGAAACACTTCCTTTTAGCTCTGTCTTTGGTCTCCACCATCTCCTGAGGGAGCTTTCTGCCTCTTTAGCTGCTAAATGCTGCGCTATGTTCAGCAGCTGGTTGATAATCTGCCTTTTGGTGCTCAGAGCTGCCTCCTACAGGTAGAAACAATGCTGATGAGAGCATTTAAACCAAAAATATGAGCCAAAAGACATCATTTTCGGAGACTCCCGCTGAGAGCCCTGCGGTCCTTTGTTAGCGCTGGTCACTGTGAGATTCTCCCCGTCCTGTCTGGACCTGGACTCGAGCGCTTCCTCGCCACGTCCTCTCTTTCCACTCTGCTGCTCCTGCTGACACAAACCGAGAGAAATCTGCGCTGTGGGAGACGATTAATGGGGTCCAGGTGCTGTCCTCCGTCTCTCTTTGTCTCCGCCCCGCCTGTTCTCCACGAGGACACGAGCTGGTTGATCACAATCGCTTTATTTTTCAAGGTCAGGGGATGTAGAACAGTTCACCTCTGAGTGTTTGTGGCTGAGTTCAAATGATGGAAGATCAAGTCAAACATCTCGTCAGGGCCGCTAATCTGTTTGTACGACTGCTTCTTGAACGTGTAGCATTCGTATGAAACGACTTTTGTCTTTGACTGTCCGAATTAATCTGGAGTCAAAATAAGTTACCAACTCGAATAAAAATGAAGTGTAAGAATGTAAAGTGAACAGCTTGTTTACTTTTCTCAGTCTCAGTCATTGTGAATGAAGCTCAAAACCTCACAGATGCACATTTACTGCTGCACAGGCGATAATCAACTAAATAAAACAAACAGTTAAGAGGGTTTGGAAAATATCTGAATGTGCAACAACCCGAGTACACTGTATGTTTGGTAGTATTTATTTGTAATGTACATGTTAATTCTTATTTTGTATCTTTTGACTATTGATCTGTTGATTTTGTTTAATATTGTTTTTATTGTCTATTTTGTTGGACTCGTTTTGCTGCTGCTGTAACAGGTGAATTTCCGCAGCGTGGGAATAAGGTCTTATCTTATCTTATCTTATCTTATCTTATCTTATCTTATCTTATCTTATCTTATCTTATCTTAAGTGCCCCTCTCACACTGTTATTCCACATGCTGGACTCCACAGTCGTAATAAATATAAAGTTTGCTTATGACATTAACCTCATGGTTAATTTCCACCTCACCAAGATCGTGGTTTGGGTGAAAATACGTATGTTACGTTACTTCAACATTCACGTCTGCTTTCACACAGGACATGGACCCTGTCTCCTGGGTGGACGTCCAGGCCCGTCTAAACGCCTCAACCTCCTCCATGCGCAGACTTTTCATCAACTTATTTCAAAAATTTTCTAGAAATCTGTTTGTTTGTTGAACAGGACGCAGTGAAGTCGGCTGCTGCACATTAATTTCAGAAGAAGACATGAATTGAGTATTGTGTTGAAAATAACTCAACAGGACACTTTTATGAGTCAATAAGAGACAAAACGATGAGCTGGAGGTTTCTTTTGCGGAGACGGTTGTTAAGGAGGCAAAGGAGTGTCCTTCCTCTCTCGCTCCACTCCTCCTCTTTCCTCTTCTCTTACTCCTTCACCTCTCCCGTGATGTTTGCTTTAATACACCTCTATTCACCAGCCTCCTCTTCCTCTCTCTCCCCACCCGCTGTCATGCATCATAAATTCAGGAAGATTAATATTTCATCTGCCACTTCACAGCGCTCTCCGGCAGCGTTGGAGGAGGAGGAAGAGGAGGAGGAGGAAGCAGGGGTACCTCGTTAGTCACGTGATCTCGTGTGCAGGCCCAGTTATCGCTCACGTTTTATTACACTAACAACACAAGAGGACATCCTGCTCACTCATTAGCTCGCTTCGAGAGCGCACGCTAAAGTTTTCCTCAAATTTAAAAATCGAATTAAATATTTAAAGGAGGATTGACTGATGAGGGTTCAGAGTTTTCCTTTTCCAACCTGATGGAGGACAAAAGCAGTTCTTCACTAAACTTTATCATGCAAATGTTTTGAGAGACTGTCGAACTGTAAGAAATGCAGGTACTTCCAAGTGTACTACATTTTACAGTTTAGCAAGTAGCATCCTCTTATGATGTGAGACACATAGAAGAAAACTCAGAAGACCCGGATCCAAGCACTGATGGACACCAGTGGACGTCCTGGACCGAACAGGCCTGGTCAGACCTGCATGTGTATCAGAAGGAAAAGCACAGGTGTAAATGATCAATGGGTCGTCGTATTGTCCTCACTGACTCAACAGTCAAGTTTCCATCCAAATTAAGCACAAATTTGATTGAATTTTCCAGTTACAGCTTCACTGAGATACAAAGTTGGTGGAACTTATCCTCCAATTATGTGATTTAAAGGGCTCCATGATGGAAAATGTGGTCTATCAGTCTGTCAGTCTCCCACGTTGATCCAGATATACCCGATAGATTATCTTAGCATTTTGTACAGACGTTCATGGCTCCCAGAGGATGAACCCAGATGTCTTTTCCTTGGACCGACATTCCAGCGTGGCTGAGCTTCATGGCTGTATTGAAACAGTTTCACCAACATGTTAGAAAAGAGCATGAACAAAGCGATTGTGTGCATGAACGACGTCCTCGTGCCTGTGCAGCTGAAGCAGCAGATGATTACACATGTTCAACAGAGCTGCAGATTTATGCAGAGCAGAAACTACAATGTGAGCAGGCAGAGTTAACACAGGACTCCTAACAGCATCCTGCAGCTTTCACTTTGGGAGTTGTTGTTAAACTCTCACCTTTTTATGCACAAAACTATGAACTAAACAGCCAAAAAAAAAAAGAATAAAATAAGTTTAGCTCCAGCCTTTGTGGAGCTGCAGCCATTTGATTCATTGTTGAACTGAAAATAAGCTTTAGTGGCGCTTTAAGGACCCTCCAACCTTCAGCTCCAGTGAGGACATAACAGATTACAGGCCGGACCTCCAGGATCTGGTTTCTTTTCAGAACGGCAGCGAGTGCAGAAATGGCTCACGTGTGATGTGAGGAGCCGAGGAGGAGCTGATTATTCTGTGTAATTGAATTAACCTGGAATATGAGAGTGAGGTGCTACGTTGAAGATGGAGAGATGAAGAGGAGGAGGAGGAGGAGGAGGAGGGAGTGTGAAAGGCTGCATTACTTTTTTGTGTCCCAGAGAATGAATCAGAGAATCAATCTCTCCTCTTTGAGACAACAACAAAGGAGGAAGGAGTCACTTGTTCATCATCATGACGGCCCTCCGACGAGCCACGAGTCAATTCTGCGCTGATAATACTTAATGATAACATCAGCCTCTAATCACATTTTCAGCCCTATCCAAATATTAACACGCTTTACGTTTCGTTACTATGGAAACGTGGATTCCAGGAGGCACAGTAACTGCTGTATCGCAGTATTTATGTTTTTATTTTTTAATGATAGCGCAGCGGTCCCATAATTAGCAAGCGGGGATAAACAGCTCACTTCACAGGGTACGTCGTGTTTTTAGCTCTTAGAGGACGGAAAATTAAACAACATGAAGACGTCTATTTCCAGCCGTTGTGCCGCACTCAGGGGAAACTGGATGCACAGTTTTTATCAAATTAGCACACAGGATGGATGACACAGTTATTAATTGGATCAGGTGTTTATGATGGCTGCACAGATTCACTTATATTTGCACACTGAGTGATGGTGCAGGTGAGTTACTGACAGGTAAGATATGGTGACAACAATGTTCATTAATATGCTGTATGTCTGCAACAGCTGGACAGAGAACACATAATGATAAAAAGTGGAATAAAATGTGTCTTTAATAGAAAATGCACACAAAGTATTGAAGTTAAAGAGGTCAATCTAAGCAGCAGTGAATAATACCTGTGTGAGGAGTACAGGTAGCTTAAACCAGCTGTGGGTTTATTACTGTCGCAGCAGTATTAATGTCAGCTGTAAAAGTACTTTTAGTAGCAGCAGCAGCAGCTGTGGCAGTATTAGTAGTAATGGTTGTAGTTATGTTGCAGTGAAGAGTGAACCTGTTTTGGACGTCCTCTGTTCAGCGATGTGTCATAATGTGTTTTTACTGGAACATCCTCATTGTAAAACACTTTGGGGGGGCCTGCTGCGGTGAAGCCACGGGAGCAGTACTCGGAGTATTTGTGTACTTGTGGCAGTGATGTCTAATTCATGACCCATAAAGGACAAATCATATGTGCCATGTGCCTCTTCATGAGGATGAGCAGGGACACCGTTGACTTGGATGACCCCACAGTAAAAGAACAGGGACGGTCAGTCAGCGCCATCCAGTGGTGGAAATACAGCACTGCACCCTCTGCTGAAATGAGATAAGGTGCTTTTTTTTATCTTCTCTACCTCTCACTCTAACGAATTCATCTTAATTTAGAAAAAGGTTGGTTTCACATGAGATGCAAAGGAACGTACTTTGAACCTGCTTCTATCTTTATCTTTCTGTTGTCTTCTCTCATCTTTCTTTCTCTCTCTTTAACCTTTTGTCTTCATGTCATCTTCCCCGTTTTCCTCTCCTTTTTCATTTTGTCTCTCCCTCTTCCACCACTTTAGTTTTGTCTCTCCTCACCCTCTTTCTCTTTCTCTTTGTCCCTCATCACCCTCACTCCATCCTCCAGATTGATCTCCTCCGGTCTTTCCCTTGACCCCCCCCCGTCCTGCTGCTCTTCCTCTTCCTCCTCTCTCAGCATCTATATAAGAGAAGCACTCGAGCAGCTCCTCAGGCTGCAGAAAGACCAATTAATTAAAAACACTAATAACCCTTTTTCTACTGGGAGAGAGAGCATTTTCCTCTTCATACATTATTAATGTGGCTCTGTATGATCATTTGCAGGTAGTGTGTGTGTGTGTGTGTGTGTGTGTGTGTGTGTGTGTGTGTGTGTGTGTGTGTGTGTGTGTGTGACTCCTAGCTTGCTGCTTTGAGCAGACATGTGTGTGATAGTGATTTTCACTCAGCGGTGCTCATTAAGAGCTGACAGGCTGAAGTGAGTGAGACGAAGTGAGTTCATGTCATTTGCATGGTAAGAAGTGTGTGTGTGTGTGTGTGTGTGTGTGTGTGTGTGTGTGTGTGTGTGTGTGTGTGTGCATGGTAGCTCATTTGTAGCTCTCGTTAAGTGGCGGCTGAGTGGACCCCCCAGGCCACTCAGATGTGTTGAGGAGGAAATTAAGTTAACAGGTTAATGAAAAGGTTTTGTGCTCCTCGTCTGTTTCCTGCACTTTATTGTTATGATTCAGTGCTTGAAAAAAAAAAAAAAAAGCCGAGTTACGAGAACAGATGATGCAAACGGCAAAGGGCAGACCTTTTCATGCAATCATCAGTATTTTTTAAAAGAAACCCCAGTAGCAAAAACCCTTTAGAAACCCCTTTTTAAACACTGTGAGTCAAATCAGAAATTCCTGAACGATTAATTTTTTTTGGTTTGACTAGAAAAACACAGTTTAGAGCAGCTTCAGCACACAGCAGGAAGACACGGTTAAAACTGACTCTGGAGCAGGTAAATCCTCTCCAGCGGTGTGGACTGTTTGTGCACAACCCTCCAGAGCTGCCGGGAAGGATTGCTTTCACTTTCGACCTGCATAGACCTTCGACGCCTGCCAGCCTCGGCCCTCTGACACCAGCCTCTGGAAGGACAAAGACTCTCCGTAGAAGACACTCAGACGCATGCTGAGCCCTCATACTCTTGTTTTGCAGTATTCCTCTGTCTCTGTCGGTGCCGATCGATCCTCAGCTCCAAACAAATCAGACATCAGTCACTGGTCAATCAGAAATAACTGCCTCTCTAAGACAGCAGACATCTGGGGGCTCAGCGGGGGAGTGGACAGGTGTGAGACAGCTGGGTGAAAGATGGCTTCATCACCACAAAGTCCTCTGCCAAGTAAAAAAATGCCCCTCAGACCCAAATGAAAAGACCTCTCCTATTCTTGTGGGGGCAGCTTGAGAGGGGATATGAGCTGCAGCCTCCTCGGGGTCTGGGCTCGGCCCAAGACAGAAAGGATGAAGTTCAGCTGGGATCCACAAAAGTCTGGATGCTGCCTAACACCAGTTTTCTGGAGTGGTAACATCCTTTATACAACCATCGAGCCAGGTGGCTACGTAGCTACGTATCAGTATTTAGCAAGCTACTGTATGTGTCGTTATTTTTGAACGATGGCAGAGATGCAAAAGTGGAAATCGTGAACTCTGTTTTACTTATTGAAGCCGACACAGGTCCATCCATTTCCCCTGAGGACACAGCGGGTACGAGCCAACATGTTTGTCTCATGTTTTGTCCGTTGACTGTGTCCAAACGAATCTGCAGCGAGCTAGATAACGTTAGCCAACGTTAGCCTGCCAAGTTACGGTGATTCATGTCAACCGCTGAGAGGGCATTTTAAATGGCTTTGGGGTGTTGACGAAGAAAGTCACGACAAACGTTACTCAGAGCAGTTTGTCAGACAGCGAAGCCGCTGTTGAGGTTTGTGTGTTTAATGAGTCGAAGCTGCAGGTGAATGACGGAGGGGTGGGCGGGGGCGGACACGATTACTATTGACACACTAATTAGGTAACTATCTCAAATCAGAACTGCATGAAAGTAGAAACATCCATATGTACTCATCAAATAATGTTTAAAACCATCGTGCCATGAGAGACAAAACATCAAAATGCAAACACAATAGATAACATACTCGCAAAGAGCATCAAAACAGCAACCCATCACCATGGGAAATTAAAAAAACACTTGTTTTCACAAGTGTTTCACTCCCATCTGACATACAGTATCACAGGAGGACTATGCAATGGTTGTTATGGCTGAGGGCGAATGCATCGATGATCCTGTCGACGTTCAGGGCTCGTGCCCTTTTAATGGTATATTGAATTGAATTGAATTGAATTGAATTGAATTGAATTGAATTGAATTGAATTGAATTGAATTGAATATTGATAGCCAAAAGTCCAAGGCTACTGCTACGAGCATCTCTGCTACTGCTCCTCAGATAGGTTTTCAAACGGCGGAGACAGGAAAAAGATCATTCACAGGAAGAACATGTAATGTCAGGGATATACAGAGTTTGTACAAGTCCATAAACGTGTCCTTGTATGGTGCCATGAGTGTTCACAGTTCCAGAGTTGTGTTAACAGAGTGTCCCTGTTGTGATTTTCTTTCGAGAAGACGTCGGGCTTGATGCAACTCTGCATTTTCACCTTTGCTCCACCACCAGTGGAGCAAAGGTGGAAAAACAGGTGAGCTTCAACGTCAGGCTCCTGAAATGAAAATGAAAATGTGTCAAAGTGAGCAGACGGCTGCAGCTGAGTCGAGTCGTGCTGTTTCGCTCTGAACAGCGATACTTAAACTGAGTCCATCGTGCCTTTCTTACCTTCACAGCAGAGTCTCTTCCAGACACGGTGAGTACAGCAGATGAAATCCACTGATCAGACAACCAGCATTAACACACAGCTGAGCTGGGCTCAGTTTGTGACACTTTAGCTTTTTAAAACTGGTCAGATGAAACTTTCAGTTACATGCAATGAAGTCATATGTTACAGAAATGCCTTTTAGTGTTCAGTAATCGTAGTTTGATAGTTTTAAACAAATAATGAAGAGTTCTGTCCTGACAGCTTTGTTTTCCCTTCACTTTCATTTCCCTCTCAGTGTGTAGACATGTCTGCTGCCAGCACTTTGCTCTCTGAAGATCAGTTTATGTGCCCCATCTGTCTGGATGTGTTTACTGCCGCAGTCAGCACACCATGTGGACACAACTTCTGCAAAAACTGCATTACTAGACACTGGAATGCTAACGTTCTGTGCGAATGCCCCATTTGTAAAAAGCGTTTTGTCACTCGACCTGAGCTGCAGGTCAATATGTTTGTCTCTGAGATGGTTGCTTGCTTCAGGCAGGCAGCTCAGCAGAGCGCCAGCAGCAGCTCAAAGCAACAAGCTGCCAAACCAGGAGACGTTCCCTGTGACGTCTGCACCGGAACCAAACTGAAGGCCCTGAAGTCCTGCCTGGTGTGTCTGGTGTCCTTCTGTGAGACTCACCTGGAGCCTCACCTGACAACATCAGGCCTGAAAAAACATCAGCTGATCGACCCCGTGAAGAGCCTGGAAGGCAGGATGTGTACGAAGCACGATAAACTGCTGGAGCTGTTCTGCAGGACTGACCAGACATCTGTCTGCTGGCTCTGCACAATATCAGACCACAAAGGACACGATGTTGTTCCTCTTCAAGAAGAATATGAAGGAAAGAAGGCCGAGCTGAGGAAGACAGAGGCTGAGCTTCAACGGATGATCGAGAAGAGACAACTGAAGATTGAAGAGTTCAAACATTCAGTCAAGGACAGCAGAGGAAAGGCAGACAAACAGATAGCAGCTAATGTTCAGTTCTTCACCATACTGAAAGAAACTATAGAGAGAAAGCAGGCCGAAGAGACTGAGATGATTGAAAGGAAGCACAGAGTGACAGAGAAAAAGGCTGAAGGCTTCATCAAAGAGCTGGAACAGGAAATCGTAAAGCTGAAGAAGAGGAACGCTGAGCTGGAGCAGCTCTCAAACTCTGAAGACCACCTCAACTTCCTCCAGAACGTCCAGATCCTGAACGCTGTCCCACCCACCAAAGACTGGACCCAAGTCACCATGCGTCCACCTTTATATGATGGAACTGTGCCCATGGAGCAGCTGAAACTGAAGAATCTGCACACTGAGGCTAATCTGAAGTGGCTGCGGCAGTATGCAGCGGACGTGACCCTCGATCCTGATACAGCACATAACGAACTCATCCTGTCTGAAGATGGTAAACAAGTTCATCATGGTGATGCCAAGGCAAATCTTCCCGATAACCCAGAGAGATTTTCAACTGCTTGCTGTGTCTTGGGAAAGCAGAATGTTTCCTCAGGAAGATTTTATTTCGAGGTTCAGGTTAAAGGGAAGTCTGATTGGTTTTTAGGAGTTGCCAGAGAGTCAGTAAACAGGAAGGGAACATGCATAAGTAGCCCTGACGATGGTTTCTGGACTGTACATTTGAAGAATGGAAATATCTTCTACGATCTCACTGACCCTCCAGTCCATCTCTGTCTGAAGTCAAAGCCTGAGAAGGTGGGGGTGTTTGTGGATTATGAGGAAGGTCTGGTCTCCTTTTATGACGCTGATGCTGCGAAGAGAATCTACACCTTTACTGGCTGCTCCTTCACAGAAAAGCTCCTCCCGCTCTTCAGCCCCTGTTTTAACCAGGCTGGTAAAAACTCTACCCCTCTGATCATCTGTCCTGTCAACCGTACTAAAACACAAAATACACCCGCCGGTCCACGCTGGGGCACCGTGCCTGCATCATCTTTACGTCATGTAGGCAGGCCAGCACCTTCTCGTCGGTCAAGGTACCGTTATTGACTGTGAAATATCCTGTTACACAGTCAAAATAAAGCTTGCTGAGGAACAATTCAGGTGACAGTCGCAGTTTGATTAGCTTTAGGAAAAGATCACAGTTTTGCTTAAAGTAAGTACTCGCTTAAATCATTTTTTTATGTAACAAATGTCCGTGTCAGATCTCACGTTCAGTGAGTTCTTAATGTACATCGCATTGCATTTACTGCTAAAACACAATAATCTGATAACAAATAATTCAGTTGATGTTGTGTAATGTAGTTTATTCCTTTGAGTGTATCACCTGTTTCCAAATGTTGAAACATCACAGAGTACGATAGTCACAGGCCTAACTTGAGTTTGTTTTTTTTTTGTTTATTTAGCAGCATTACATCACTGTGTGTTGTTTTACTCTTCTAAATGAAAGTTGACCTCTTTTTTTCTGTGATATTTATCAAAATGATTAAAATCAGAATGAAACAACAGGTGAATAATCATGCCTCTGTGTGTTCTGCCTTCAGCTTTAACATCAGTTTTCGTTTCTAAAAGCCACAGATAGTGAGGTGATGATGATTTTTCATGTGCAACCTTTTGTAGGTGACATTTGCTGAATGGAGGAACTTCTCATTTAAAGAGTTTGTACCTTATCAAACATAACATGCATACTTATCAGAGCAACAACCACATACTGTCTGTGCATAAGTGGTGAAAATGTTCTCTCATTACTCGTGTGTGAAAAGAGGGATGATTGCGCCTCCGTGTGGTTGTTCAAACTAATGAGGAGAACTATTGTTGATACTGTCTTCCTACTAAAAGAAACACATTAAGACTTTATTAAGACATTATATTTTTTCATTTCTTTTAATGTTTCTGTTCTGTATACACGTTTCTGTTCTGTATACAACCCCAGTCCCAAAAATCAGAAATAATACAGAATCTGAAGGAAGATGTGGAACGCTCCAAAAACACCTGTTTGGAATATTCCACAGGTAAACAGGCTCATTGGTAATAGGTGAGAGTATCACTGGGTTTTGGGCATAAAAAGGGCATCCTGGAAAGGCTCAGTTGTTCATGGAGGATGGAGAAAGGTTCACCACTTTATGAACACATGACTGGATGAAGGACATGAACGCATGGACTCAGAGACACTTCAGGAAACTGCTGTCAGTAAACAGTTTGTTTGTAAATGACTGATGTGAAAAAAGATGTTTTTATTCATGTTTTACTCAGAGTTCAGACTTCCATTGAGTTTTGAGTTTCACGATATGAGTGAAACAGCGCCCCTCTGGGCTGTAACTGTAGATCAACGTCAGCCAACCTGTGCGGCCAAACTTGGCATTGCACCCTCGCTGAGCTCTACAAATGAAAACGCAGGTGAAGTTCGGAGCGTTTGATTAATGAAATGAGCACCTGAGTGCGTTATCTGTCAAACTGCCGCGAAGCCGAGGAAGGACAAGAGTCCGAAGAAGAAACCATGAAGGTAATTGATCATCCAGTCATTGCCTTCACAACAAACAATAGAAGTTAAAACAGTATTTAACTTTACAGAAACTACGACCGTTAGCATGCTAACAGCGGCGCTACTTAAGCTAGCTAACGTGTTTGGAAGGCGTTAGCTAGCAGCAGATAGCACAGATTCTTATCAAAAGTCTTTTTTTTTTCCCAACACAACACAAATATCAATTAGAAATTATGAATGGCGTTTTCAGTATTTGTAATGAGGTAAACTGAGACTGACTTTAATGAGCTGAACATGTGGCATGACTGTAAATATGGATAATATAGTGCAGAGTATGGCTTTACACTGCGGGAGGTGTAATAGTAGTAGGCTAGCTATTTTGTTTATGGTAGACCAAGCATACAGGTAGGACTGTGCTAACCAGGGAAAACGCATGTAGAGCCAGAATATGTTCACACCCAACTGAACGAGTTAAAGGATTAATTTTATTTTTCCAAACTAGAGTTGGTGATGGAAGAGTGGAAAAGCTAACCAAGACTGTTTTATTTAACTTCTGTCATGTTTGAATGAGGTTTTACGAAGAGTTAACAAAGCAGCTAAGCTCGTCTTGGGAGAGAAACTTGGATTCAGAAGGTGCACAGTTTTGTTTTCCCGTTGAAGGAGGAAAGTAGTTGTAAGATTATTTCCTTTCTTGACATTTTGTGAGTTTAATTTGTATCTGCCAGCTGAAACTACGAGGGGACCACCACACACCTGTGCCAGCATACTGGATAGAAAGTCAGAGGGTCATTAAAGATCCTTTGACGTATCCGTAGAAAGTTTTACATTGATCCATCCTATAATCAAGGCTGTCTCATATAAGATTTCCCTGATGGATTCTGCCTTGTCCTTCCTTCCCCCTCTTCACTCATCTTATTGCTCTTCAGAGAAAGAAAGTGGTCGGTTAGTCTTGAATCTCCCCCCAAAGGCTCCAAACTGCGAGTCAAGGGGACGCTGAGGGGCCCTGAAGGAGGCTTGTCTCCTCTCTTCTCCCCTTCTGAGTCAGACTAATCTAATATGACTTTTTATTAGATTATTCAAGTGTCTGCCACCCTGTCTGCGGCCGCTAATGCATTACCAATACCTGCCTTCACCGTCGGGATGAAGGAGCACTTCTGTGACAAGACAGGAAATAGGAGAGATGACGGGTTTCTTTGAAGCACGTCAGGAGCTGCAGAAGAGGGGGAGGAAGACGAGGTTTCCTGGAATTAGATGCTGTGAGGGCGAAGATCAGAGTCACATGACGGCTGAGAGTTTCGGAGTGAGGCCGAGCAGTTGTTCGGCTGTCAGAAAGCGAGCTCTGAAGTGTTCGTGATAGCGAGGCCTCGAGTGCTTCAGGGGCGGGAAGAGGATGAGATTCAGTGATCTGTCGCTCTCTTTTGTGCGCTGTCCTTTCATATTTCACTGCTCTTTAATAATCCAGGAAACGCACTGCACTCATCTGCTTTTAAAGGCTGACTTTTATCCTCAAACACACACTTTTTCCTCTGAAGATGGAACAAATCACTGTAGTCCACTCGTGGTCTGACCGTGTCTCGCACATGTTGTCCTGTCATCTTCTTCGGTACATGTTGAGCTGAGGAGCACACTGGACTGCATCTCCCAGTCAGAGTTTCAGCTCCAGTCCACGTGTCCTGGAACTTCCAGTCAAATATTATGTGTTTTCTTGACATTATTCTCTGTTTCTAACTTGTGAAACTGGTCCAGTATTGAGCGAGAGCGATGCAGCCTGCAGTGTAGTCCATCTAGGTGTTCGAGCACTGTCAACAGTAATTTGGGTAAAACTCACTGAAAGTGTCCTGGTTCGTCTTTCCACTGTTCCAACAATCGCCACCAGCTCTGGTTTGGTCGAAATAAGCTCTTAATTCACCAGAGCGAGAGAGAGAGGACGGAAAAAGCTTGTAGAGCTGAAATATCTTTACATCTAACTCTGGAATCATCGTGACTGGAGATGCATAAATATGTTGGACTTCAACACATTTTCATTCTTAAAACAACTGTATTTAGCAGATAACTGAAGCCCTGCGGCCAGTCAGCACCAATGAGGTAACAGCTAGTCGTGATGTAGCTTCGGGTAATTGTCAAGACGGAGCTTCATTCTGACAACTTTATCTTTTTGGAGAGTTCATTTTATAATAATACATCATACTTTGTGAGCTGCTCGTATGTTTGAACATGTCACATCTTAATCTGAGAGGAAAGAGGTAAAAGCGTAATGTTTGCTTTTCAAACGTGGTGGAGTAGAAGTATAAAGTACCACAAAAAGGAAATACTCCGGTACCTGAAACCTGTTTGTAAGTGCAGTACTTGAGTGAATGTAATTAGTTACATTCTATGACTGGTACCACGTAAATAAGATATCATTATTATTATTATTATTATCGTTTAAGTAGTAATATCTCTGTGTGCTGCTGCTGCCAGCAGGTGGCACTGTTGTCCAGGCAAAGGTTCTCATGTCACATGGAGCTGATTAGTGTTTTACTTTATTCAGCCAGTGTGAATCCATCCGTTGCACACACACACACACACACACAGACACACACACACCCCGCTTGCTTGTTGTCAGGTATCAGGTGTCAAACTACCAACCACACGCACATGACGGAGTGTCGCCACAACACCTGAGAAGCTGAGAAACCCCCTCAGAGCTCAGAGGAGACGCTGCTGAGAGCAACAAACTCCATGTTTTAAAACGGTCGCAATAAGAAAAAGAAAAGAAAAAACTAAATTAGGCATTAAATCACAGAGGAGTAGATTTTTAATTTATTTGTGGGGTTATCCAAGAGCTCAGCTGGATCCTGGGATGTCGTCCTCTCTCTGTTTCCTGTAAATTCTTCTTCTGCTCATTGTTTTCAAACCTCTGGTGCTGCCATCGAAGATGTAAAAGATATTAATATTTGCATAAAAAACAAGTTCACAGGGCAGCTTCTGTTTGAGCTGTCAGCTGCTGTAGAATGAATCATAAATCCTGTGATAATAAATCAGACATTTGAGGAATTTATTAACCTGTTAAAGCCTGATTTTCCCTGAAGTAGTTTTGGAAAAATAAAATTGATTTTGTCTTGGTTTGAACAAGCTGTGGCTGTAGATCATGAAGTGAAATGCTGATGGGCCAGTGAGGTCACAGAGGTTAAGGAAAGCTAATGATTGTGGTTCACTATTGATCAATAGTTTGGTCAAAGGGTTTCTTATAATTTAACAGAACTCAAGCTGACGGTTTCAAATTGCTTGTTTTGTCTGATCCAAAACCCAAATCTGTTCAGTTTACTCTCATAGACCAGTAACTTTTTGGCAGTTTTGCTATAAAAATGGTGGAAATGATGCATGCCAAATAATTTCCTGATTGTCCTCTCTGCTGAGAGCCAATCAATATGTTGTCTTTAGGCCTCTTTCTTCTGCTTTTTGGTGCACAAATTGAGGTTTTTGCACAAACCTGAAAGAATCTAAGTGTATCTATAACGATTCATTGATTTACATCTACTGCACTTTATTTTGAAATTCCACGTGTTATTGATCGGTGTGTGTCTGAGTGCTTGGTTTGGTGACTGAGCGGGAGTGTAACCTGTGTACTTCTACTCACTGTACTGCTGTTGACCACCACATGAAAGGCTGAATTTGTGTTACTCTGAAAGAGGACAGCGAGTTAATCTCACAGCTCAGGCCTACCTGCTGTCGCTGCAGCGAATGCAGCGATTGGCTATCGGCCTCGGGCTCCATTGTCGCGGCCGCGCTCCCGTTGTCTCATACCTCAACAGCTGTAATGAGAGAGGGGAGGCAGGGAGGGGGGAGGAGGCCTTTTTCCCCTCCTGTAGGGAAGCTGTTGAGCTTAATGTTTAATAAGCCACTGGACACAGAAGGAAACCTGATCCTCTCTGGAGAGGCAGGCGTGTGTGTGTTTTTGTGTTTGTGTGCTTGTGTGTGTGCACTCGGTGTGCGTTTGTTGTGTGAGTATCCAGGCGTGCTGCATTATTCTCTGGTCAGTGTGTGAATCAGATGCTCTGTGTTGATTGGGCTCTCTTGTAATTGACTCTTTATTCAACTCAAGGCCGGCTCGTGTTTCTCCTCAGAGCCGCTGCTCACAGAACACAAGACTGCCTTTTCTTTGAGTCTTTTGAGGCTCCTCCATCGATATTTTTGTTAACGCTGAATCCAAAGGCGCGCGACATGAAAGCTGCAGCAGCTTGTTTCGATTAAGCCGCAAATTTTCATCAACTGTGCGGCCCTGCGGAGCAGTTTGAGCCTCCTTCGCTTGTTGTTTTGGTTTTAACTGCACACACATGCAGACTTCACCGAACATGCAGTCTGTAACTGGACAAGAAGAAATGCATGTTAATGGGAGGAAGATTAAGAGCTGGTCTAGCTCAAATTGTGATTGGATTTTAGCCAGGTGTGTGTAACATCTGTGCAGGTTGACCTCATTCTACAAGAAAGAAATCCACTTAAGATGGGAAAAGGTCACGTACCTCTGCCTCTGACCCCATTAATGCTCGACATTTAAAGGGTCTCATCTCATACAGCCTAGATGAGCTTTACGCACTTTCATCTACATTTAGCCACATTTAGCATCTCACTTTGCCAGATCACAGGTGTCGTTGCATTGCGTGGTTCTGCATGCTAACCATGTTGTTAAATGAATGGTGAATAATAATGTGTTTGCTGGATGTGTAAACAGGCAAGTGTTTGCTGTGGCAGCCATAATTACTCTGATGGTTACAATATCTGATGCCTGTGCGTCTGTCTAGTGTCCAGAAACTGGTTATTGCAGCTTTAAGGTGACGCTCTTTTCAGTGCAGTAATTGAGACGTTTGTACCGCTGGTGGCTTGCTTGTAGTATCAGCATCTGTCTTGAAATATCAACCGGAGGACACTGCAGGTTTCGTCAGTGTGCGATAAAAATACATTTTGTGTGTAGAGACCGTTTTCATCGCCGTAGCACCTTTTAAAAAAAGAACAGGGCGAGTTACCGCGCTGATGTTTTCGTTGATGGCTGAAAATGTTCTTTCCAGCAGCTGCAGTTTGACTCATGGTGTTTATTGTTTTCCCTCTCGTCACGGCCCTGCTGCACCTTTTACTTTAAATCTTATCGAAGCCTCTTTTATTGTTTCGTACCCAACAGTGGAACAACCCTCTGCCTCCACTTTAAAGACATTTGCTTCCTGTCTCTCGTCGGAGGATGAAGGGAAATGCCATCCCTCTCGCATGAATCACATCCCCTCCTTTGCGTCCGTCTTCGCCTCCTTTTATTTTCTCGTGTTAGAAATGACTCCCTTGGGCTCAGGATGAAAACATCACAGTGGATGAAAATGATGCGGTAGCATTACCACAGCACGTCAGGGGTCACCTGCAGGCACGCTTACAGTGCGGTCTTTGGGGTTAGGCTACATGAGGTCGCTTGAGGAGCAGTTTGCCTCCAGACATTTGCTGTTAAGTCACAGCCAGCAGATCGCACACATCGCTCTGCCTCCACAGCTGTGCGCACCAGAGCAGCTGGACGCACACTGAGGTTACAGTTGTAGCCACCAGCCAGCTAAGCGTTCGTATCAGCCACATGGCGTTTAATAATGCGGCTTTTACTCATCAGCGGTCACACTGAATGGCTATTCTGCTGCGGTCACGTGTCCTCTGTTGGCCTGCCTCCTGTCCTGGGACTCGGCTAGAGTTACAGGGCAGCTAAAGCCTCTGATGTATTATTCATCTACTCATGTCAGATATTACAGGGGAACAGGGTGACGTGGGGAGGGGCTGGCATGCACTGCTGCACCACGGGGTCAGGAAGTGGACACAAACAGACGGGCAACCCGATAGACGAACAGGCCACCAGTCAGGGACTGAAGGGCTCTGTCCCTTAAGACGCATCTGTCACAGTGTCCACCAAAACACTCGTCCCTCTTCTGTGAACGTCCCATCTGTTTCCCTGTTGTTCCCCTCGGTCCAAACTTCAGGACCGACTGTCAGCTTCACTGTAGGTTCATTAAAAACCGAATCCCTGACGGCCATACAACCACAGCTTAACATGTCAAAGACAAGCACAGGCTGTCCTGATTTTTACAAATCGTATCCACATTTTGGCAATTTTCGCAATATTCCACATTTTCCAATCAGTTCTGATTTCTCTGTGATTCTGTAGGTATTTTCTGCATCGTGGAAATCAGAGGACCTTCGGCAATAATAAATCATTCCTTTTGAAAATTAAACCTCAGAAATTTCATTTGACCCGCCTTCCAATAATAGTTGTCATGCTAGCCGTGTTTCCTTCAAGGTGTTTTCATGTGATGGAAACAGCAAATATTTGAAAAACTCCCTGAATTTTGCAAAATAGTTTTTATGCTCACTTGCGAAATGGGAGACGGAAACACCTTTGCCAATTAAGTTCTGTCTTAATTTACAACAATCAATACAAAAGAAGAAGTTTCTGCTGTCGTCATCTTTCCAGATATTCCCGTAACGCTTTTCGTCTTCATGTCCATCTCTGGACCGCATGAAACATGGGAGATGAAACAGCAGTTATAATGTGTCTAAATGAATAAATTCCTGCAGCTGTCTCCATTCTTCTGTCAGGTTAGTTTAAGGTGTTTGTGTTGTTTACGGTTTTCCATATTCTTCTTCTTCTACTCTCTTTATTATAGCCACGCATAACGTAGCTTATACCGCCAACTTCTGACAAAACTCTGCTTTGCATAGCCTCGTTTGCTCACTCCAAACCAGTGTAGGGAAACATGACTGATTCACATTTTCTTTGTTTTTTGGGTTTTTTGCTTGAAATGTGCTTGAATTTAGGGCTGCAACAACTAATCGATAAAATCGATAATTATCGATTATTAAATTCGTTGGCAACGAATTTGATTATTGATTCGTTGGGTAGTGATTAACTTGGCCCGCAGAGCCGTTTATTTTGCTGATCAGATCAGCCTGGTCGCAGCCTGTCACTGGCTTAAAAAAAAAATCCTGTCACTACCGGCTGTGTCGCTGTCGCGGAGCCTAAAGAAAACACTCAAACATGGCGAAGGAGGAGAAAACGGCAAGACCGAAGTCATCAAAAGTGTGGGAGCATTTCACTCTAACAAAAACGAAAAAAAGTGTTAACTGCAATGCAAAATGAGCCTGGCTTGGCATGGAAGCACAACCATAATGCGGGAGCATTTAAAAAGGAAGCATGTTGGTGCTATGGATGACGCCGCCGTGGAAGGCAGCTCGGTTAGCTAACGTTACTACAAAATCTTCATCTTGATTTTCATTAAACAAGAGATTAGATTCATGTGCGTAGTGGTGAGGAAACGTTCATATCACAGCAGGTAGTTCGTTTCGTTTATCTAGGTGTAATAGCCGCTGTTTGCTCGGCATCCATCTCGACAAGATTACCCTGCTAACGTAACGCATTACAAGGCTAACGTTAGCGGCTAAGCTATGCTTGTCGAGCTGGATGGCAAGCAAACAGTGTGGTGTATTACCGTTAGATAAACGAAACGATCTACTTGCTGTGAAACGAACGTTTAGCTGGCCCACTAAGTTTTCAGTCTGTTCTCATTTAATTCTGTATTTAGTCTTGACTCCTGTCACTTATTTGTTGTGTGCGTGCCCTAACCCTTTTTGTTTTAGTCCATGGCTATTTGAGAAAGTAATAAATGATGCCAGCACTGTGCTGGATCAAACCGAGAACCAACTTGTCTCCTCGTTCTTCTCTTCCCTATAATGTAAATAAAATTAGTGCATTTTTAAAAATCTGATTAATCGATTAATCGAAGAAATAATCGACAGATTAATCGATTATCAAAATAATCGTTAGTTGCAGCCCTACTTGAATTAGTTGAAAACATGGCAGCAGTATCTCAGCTTTGTGTTTGCTCCGTGTGCTGATTGTATTCAGTTATTCCTTAAACCAATAGAGACACTGTGTTATCTGATGAGGTGGCTGTTCCCACAGCAGACAGCAGGCCACAGAAGAGAGATCATCATTATCATTGTGTTGACGTCACAGCATGCAGCAGTGGAATGGAGACCTCAGGACCTCGGTCCGGTAACTGGACCAGTAGCTGTTGGCCATCCAGACGCCCTGCCGTGTTCCCACTGAGACCTGGAATTAGCCGACCGCCCGTTGCCGCTGTGATCCATTACTGTGCTCGCACAACATGTGGAGGAGGGGGAGAAAAGACGGTTCTGAACAGGGTGAAAAAAAAGAGTTAAAACCTGACCCTGTCCCTGCACACAAAGCCCAGGGGTATGCGAGGGGTATGGAGGCAATAATAGCCCTGCCTAAAAATAAAAGGGGCAAAATGACAGTGGAGGATACCGTTACAAAGAGCTCCAGTGGACAAATAGGAGGGCCAGCGCTTTGAAGAGTTTCTCACAAAAGACGGACCATACACTCCCCCCTCCGCCACCACAACCCCACCCCACCCCCCACCTCCGCCGCCCGCTCTCCTCCGCCTCCGATCAGGTTCCCATTATCGGCAAGGCCACACGGTGGAGAGGCAGGAGGGGTTTGAAACGCCTGTCAGAAGCCGCTCGTCTGTGTCCGGCCTCCGTGAGCTCCTGTGAGGCATGCTGGGAGCTCAAAGGATGGCGGTGCTGCTCAGTCGCTCCACCATTAAACACAAAACTGTAGCCATCAAGCTTTGTGCAGATGTTCATGAGGTACAGTCGAATAGTCAGTTTTTCGTAGGAGGGACCAGGAGTGAGATGGTCTGAAGATATTGAAGCAGCAGCCATGATAAGAGCTGTTTGAACTCTCTGGAAAGGTGCTTCCTTTTGTTCCTCCTTTAGCAGAGGATACGCTGGACCATCCTTTAGGAAACAAGATCACGCCGTCCCACATTGCTTTGCTTCAGCAACATTTAAAGCAGCACAACATTCGAGCGTTTCCGACAACAAACCATCGTCACATCTCACATCCACAGTCTGAACTTCAGACCGCAGTCGAGTCATTTCAGGGTGTCGTTCTCAGGAAAGAGTCCTGCTAACTTTTCCTCTAGGGCCACCATGAGGCTGACTTTTGCGGTCATGTTGCCTTCAGGGTGATGTGTTAATAGCTGATTAATGACATTTGCATTATTATTCAGGTTTGACTGGATACGTGAGAACTTTGACCTGCTGATGGCAAAGTCAGAATCGCTAAAGTCACCAGGCGTCTTCTTTCGTGGATCGTTAACGTTTGTCCAAAAAAGTCGTACAATCTATCCAGAACAATCACGGAAAATAAAACCTCTTTGTGCTCCATCAAGAGTTCTGTCGAGATGAATGAAGTGCCAAGTGACCCAACTCTCGGATGGGTGGGAACCTGCAGTGTTTAAAGCCACTTGTCACTCACAGGAAGGTAAATTGAACGAAGTGAAACAGTATTTTCCTGTGATTCAACACTTCACTGCTCATTGTATTCCCTGATGTGGTGAACCACACCCATTCAGACGGCTTAAAGAAACCATGAAATGTTTCTGACTGGTTGGCGAACTGTAGTGACTGAGGCCCAGGTACAGGTACAGGTGTGTGTGTGTGTGTGTTTGCCAGAGGGTCCAAGTGTTGGACTAGGTCCACATGTCCAGGCATGTCTCCCGCTCCCCGTGTCCCACAGTTGGCCTCTGTAATTAGGACCTGGGCTCAACCATCCAACACTCTGACAGGAGGAGGATGACGTTGCCTCCAGATGCTGATGGAGCTCAGTTGCACAATAAGTGACAGTAAAAACATCAGGATCAGCAAGTGGTGATTTTCAGGAGGTTTTGGTGACGTGAAGGGAAGAAAGTGACGGGAAAGATTTGGAAAAACTTAAAGCAACAGCGGATGTTACTAATAGTCCCTTTGAATGAGGTTGTGTGACTTTATTTGCAGGAACGGTCCATTTAAACGACCCTCAGATGTGATTTACTTCAACATACTTCATTATCAGAGTTCATGCTAAACGTGACGCTAAGAGCAGCGAGAGTGAACCGAAGCGTTGAACAATGAGCTTAACTCTCTATAAAGCTTTGTAAAGAAAAGATGTTTGTCCGTCGTTGTAAGATATTGACTACAGTTGCTTCTCCGGTTCAGTTAAATGAGCAGCAGGTTGTTTTCTTAAAGAGAGGGAGGGATTTTCTTCAAGCCTCCAACCTGCTGATTGGATCTTCTGCAAAGCACCCAATCCTGACCTCTGACCTCTCTGAGGAGAGTCAAGGATCATTTGCTGCGTGGCAAACTTTGCCATCAGTAAATATCCTCAGATTATGTTGGAACATATGCGCGCTCGATGAGGTAACACACCTGTGGCCTATTTTTGGATGGCTAATCATCCAATCAGAGTCTTGGCTTAAAAAACTGACAACTTTGCAGCTGTATCAGGTCTTTTCTCCTGTTCTTGCCTGTCATCCTCCTGCATGTGCTCACATATCACACCTGAAATGAGTCACCTTTTCTGTAGAAAGTATTTTTTTTCCGGCGGTCGTTGCCTCCCTGGAGGGTTTGGGTGTCGGGGCGTCAGTCAGAACACTTCGTCCCGTGGCGCTCCCTTCTCCTCGTCACAGCCTCGTGGCAGGTGCTTATCGGGGCCGCCAGCCGGACCACTCCTTCGGCTCAGAACCGGGCCGGCCGGGGGAGGATAGCGTGGCCCGCTCCCATTTTCAACACGGCATTGTTGTGCCTGGCAGCGCGCTCCGCCAGATTGAGATCTTGCGGGAGAAAGTGTCATTTCCTTAAGCTGAACCCACCCGAGCGCGGCCCGCTGCCACCTTCCTAAGAAAGCAGGGAACGAACATTTCCAGCCCGTCTGTCAGTGCGGCACAAAATGACCGCGTATTAACAATGCTGCTGCACCCTCTTTAAGATCCTGACCCGCGATAAACACACACGAACACATGTAGTCACACAGCTTTGGCTTTTTGACCTTCGGCTCCCACGCGTTCGTCTCTGAGTGCTGCATCTGTGCTGCTGTTTAAAGTAAAAGTTATTTTTACCGTTTATCTTTTTTGGGGACTTCCTGTTGGACAGAGGCAGTCACTGCTTGTGGTTTTGAGGGCGTGGCAAACTGGGCCAGAAAATCAGCTAAAGTCAGCAGCACTCAGGTCAGAATCCACCACCTGCACCTGATGTCTCCCCAAAAGTGATGTTTTTTGAAAAATTCACATTATGTGCAGACGTTTGCGGCTTTGCTTGCAGCTTGTGAAGCTATTTTGACACAGTTTTATCTGCACAGCTTTCAGCACAGTGCATGCTGCATTTGCTTCGTGCAGGTTAATCGAGATGAGGTTGACATTTCCTTCTTTTCGGTTCTTTCCCGTGCGTCTGCATTTAATAACACTCCGCAGTTTTCATGATTACTTATTTTTTGCTCTTTTTTCCTTCATTCCTTCCGTCCGATTCCCTCCATCCTTCTGCACTGACTTCATCATTTGATCCGTTTCCCTCAACAATGAAACTAACTCTGCTCTTTTATTTTCTCGCCCTGATCCAGGAGCATCACTGCCACGTGTCACCGTCGTGTAAAACCAAAGATGGCGGTGGATTTCTTCCCCGGCTCCTGATTGGAGAGCATCTGAGCAGCAACTTGGCGGTCTCCAAACTGCCCCAGTGCTGTGATCCACAGGTACCTGCTGCCCTCATTATTTAAAAGCAAATCTATTACTGTTGACAACATGAGAGGAGACATTAAAGAAACCGTACGATGCTACATGCTCACATGCAGCTCCTCTATATCTCAACCTAATGCGGATTCAGAGGCCGTACAATGGGCTGGTATAGACCTTTATGTGGGGGTCCCCTCCCTCTGAAGAGACATATTAACGGGCTTCTGTGACTAATGGATGTAGTGGGATCTAATTTAAAGGAGGGAGGGTATCAAATCCATGCGTGCACAAAGACATTAAAGGAAGTCCTCCGGGAGGCCGCAGAGTTTTGATCCCTGCCGCCCCCCTTGGGACGCCTCACCGTTCATTATGTCGGATAACAAGCAGGACAAAGGAGGAAAAGACAAAGAAAGTACAGTATGCTGCGCTTTTTATGCCACTGTAATTTATCGAGCGATACACAACGTTTGGAGTCGAGATCGTCATCAGGCATCAGACAGGAAGTGTAGTGGCTGTGTGCACTCCTCCTTAAAGCTTACTGTCAGTCTGAAACAGTCGTGATGTGCAGCTTGTTTTTCAGAAGCATTTCATCATAACTGTTTTAGCTTGAAGGGTTAGTTTACCCAAAAAAGCATTACCCGGCTTAATCCTGTTGGCATACAGCTGTCCAAAAGGTCTTAATTTTAATATTTTTACCATCATTACAAAACCTTTTCCAGACGAAGGTGTTCACAACAAACTGGTTGATAAAGTCGAGTTCGTGCTTCTGAGACTCTGAGCTCCAAAAGCTCGATCAGGAGTCCAAACTCTGGAGTTCAGGACGACGCAGAACGCTTCATTTACAGTGTTTTTACTGGCATCACCAGCTCAGCCGGACTCTGGCGGCACACATGGTGCAGTCCTCCGCGGATGACCAGGTTCAGCTCCTGCGATGACCCGCCAGCCTCGCCCAGACCCCATCTTTTTGATGAACTGTTCAAAAATTAAACATTTAATGTCTCACCCATATCTCAAAACAAAATTTGGTGACACAGACATTTGCAGTGCAAAGATGGTAACAGGTGTGAGTCCTCATTGTCGCTGCAGGTTGATGTTAAATGCATGCTGGGATGCTTTTCTATCCCCAGTCTCAGACAGGTTAGTGCCCAAAGTGCCCTCAGTAAAATGGATGAAGAGCACTTTGAGTTCAGTCCACAGGACTGAGACAGGAGAAGCTGTCTCATTTTTCAATGTTCTGAGGACCAAATATGAAATCCTTTAGACTCCAGTGTGTTGACGTCCCAGCAGAAGCCTCAAAAACGCCTCGAAACCAAAACACCTGCAGCAAATGTGTGTTTTTGTGATTTGTGTGAAGTGACGTTTTACAGTTCTTCTCTAAGTAGGTTAAGTGCTGTTGCCTGAAAGCAAAGTATAAAATCTGTAGGCCGCCATCCATCATCCAACGCTCTGCAGTTTAAGTGTTGCCATCGTAATTCCAATCATCTGCTTTCAGCTGATTTAAAAGTGTGTAAATCAGAGAGGACTGCAGGCCTCCACACGCTGCCCGATACACCTGGTGGAGGGACCGCGAACTGGCCTGGATTGTTTTCTTTTCCTTTATCACGTAACTCTGATGCTTTTTGCTCCGATAGTTTGGATTAAATGGAAAGTTGATGCATCATTTCGTTTTTCCTTTTCGAGTTTGCCTGTATTTGTACTTAATGCTCAGAAAATACAGTCTTCAGTCTGAAAACGTTCACCGTTCCTTCGCTTTTGGCTCATTTTCTCTTTCATCCGGAACTTCTCAAAGCATTAAAATCCAGAACACTGGAGGAAACTCTGAGTGCCCGATACAGAAGCAATGTATGATGTGTCACGACATGTAAAAACAAAAGAAAAAAGGCAGTTTCCCAGCAGCAGAGTGCTGAGTGCTACTGAGTCATACAAGTGAGAATCTATTTTGATCACTAGCACAGCTGTAAGACAGCGTTGGACACTCGGTGCCGAGCGAAGACCATCATGCATCTTTGATGTGTACATGGTTTGTTTCTCTCAGGTGTGACGACACTGTTCTCACTGCAGTAATTTCTAAAAATGACCAATCAGCCTGAGCAGACAGTTTAACTGGAGGTGGACCTGTAATGTCGCTAATAGTACCAGGAGAACCAAACGCGAGAAATGTGTATCACTGACCAATGACAGTTGCTGCCCTCTTCTTCCTCTTCTGTTTAGTTTATTGTGGTGCACAGCTTCATAGTGCAGCCTCTCCACCCAAACTGATCCCATTCAGCAGCTTGTCCAGTCTGTAACACAGACCACAGACCTGATTCAGTACCTGTTTGGTTCGTAAAGGTGCGTTTTGACACAACTGGACATTATGTATTTCTGATTTTTGTCAGGTGTGTGTACCTGCGTACCAGATATGTACACTCCTGCTCATAGTCACTCATTGCATAGATAGGAAATCTGATACGGCAAGCACAGAGGGTCAAATTTGAGCCAGGAAGTCAGAGTTTAAACTCTTATGGACAGTTAGAATAATAAGTTTACTGTTTTTTCTGCATCTTCTTTTCTAAAAAGTTTGTCTGACCTGGAGGTTTGAGTCCAACCTGATCGTCTGACTTGTTTTTTGTGCCTAAAAAAACAAAAATCTGTATTAAAACATGTTTTTTTCTGTAAGATAGCCTCCCCCTGTACCTGTGGGTTCATATCCTCAACACTCTTCATCTAACACATTTTATGATCAACTGAAATTAGTCCAACAAACTGTTAGTGTGATGTATGGCCTGGATCAGAGCCACACGCACACACACACGCACACACACACACACACTGAGCACCTTGCGTGAATACTTTGGATGCTCTTCATCTTTCTGTCAGTACATGTGTGTGTGATAGTACAATAATTTGCATACAGTGTTGATCTCCTGCTCTTACTGTAAACACTGATCTCGCATGTGTTTCCTGGCATGTGAGCGCCTGTAGGTGAGGATACGCGCTGCGCTGTTTTGTACAGTGATTTGTGGCGTGGAACAGTTTCGACTTTTATGGTTTAATTGGTCGTCGGCCTTGCTGCCGTTGACAGCGACACGCCCTGCCCTTCCCTCTGCACGCCGCGGTAGGATATTTTCACAGGAGGTGGGCACCTGCCTCAGCTTCCTCGCTGATTGTTTCCAGGACCGGGGGCCTCTGTGGTCCTGACATTTTTTGCACTGAGGTAACGTTTCCTTGCATTATGGTTGCAGAATAGCTCCCCTTGTCCATTGTCCGGCACGTTAAAACTCCTTATGGATTCGTGAACAGTGATGGGGGAAAGTGGAGGGAGGGAAGGGGGGGGATTCCGGGGAATTCCAGCAGCATTCCTATCAGATTGCCTTCCTCGCTCTTTTTTCTTTCAGCGTAATCAGTGCAGCTCTGCGGTGTCAAGGCCATGTCAGAGCTCTGTGCTTTACACGTAACATTAGCAGCATCTCGCAGCTCGATGATCATCGAAATAAACATAAAAAAATAATCATGAATCTGCAAGGAGGGCAAAAATATAAGTGCATTTCCTGCATGTTTGAGCAATAAAGCTTTAAACAGCTGTGCACGAGCACGAAGGTGATGTTTGATTCAAGAAAAGTGGTTTCATTTAAAAAAAGATGGGAATTATAGAGGAACATTTTCTTTAATTGATTCAAAATTAAATTATGCAATTAAAGTGTCACCACAGGAGCAGCACTTGAGATTTACAATCACACACTTAAACACTTTCCCACTCAAAGCGTTTTAGGAGAATCATGCAGCAGCTACGAGCGTACCTGCTGCATCAGGTTTCAGAGCAATTAGACCGAGAGTCATCCAGAGAAGACAAGAGCCAGCAGAAAAAAGCCAGACAAACAGAATCAGGGTTTGGAAAGGCTTCTTATCTGCGTTGGTAGTAAACAGAGCAGAGAGGGCGCAGTGATGGAGGGTCAGTCTGAGGGCCGCCGCTGTGCTGATGGAGCAGCTCTGAGCGGGTGGATGCGTTGACCCCGGTGCTGCTTGGCTTGACTTCAAAGCCTCAAAGCCAGATTCACCTCTCTGATCGTCCGTCCACCCATTTAGCAGCTCGTCAGTCACAGACAGGAGTGGACAAAGTGCTCTGAACTCTACTGAGGCTGTGATAACAGTTTAAAAACACTTAAAACTGATGAGCGCTGCATTCAAACGTTCACTCAAAGTACGAGCAGCAACTGGTGCAACAGGTAGACAACAGAGCGGCAGTCTGCCATCTGACAAGTCTAACAGAAACGTTTCTGTGGGACGCTAAAAATGTAAATTTGTGAAAGGAAAATTGTTGGTTTACAGCTCATATCACCAGTAATATTGGAATCATGTAATCAAAAAGCTAAGGAGAGAACATTAAATGCTAACTGTGGAGCGTTCACCAGGCAGCTAACATCCAGAGGTCATAGTATTTGTTTTATTGTGACAGGAAGCAGGAAACAACAAATATGACAACACCAACCACCCCCTCTCAAAGCATCCTGAATGTGGATTAATTGATGATCTTGACCGTAGCTGACCAGCTGTGATAGCACGCTAGGTAGCCACTTAATTAGCTGCTAGCTCTCTCTGGCCAGGTGTCGTGGTGTGATGATGTTGAAATATATTTTTTCCATTTCCTTTCAGACTCTCGTAGTCGGTGCAGGAAGCAGAAAGTTAACATTGATGGAGTTTTAAGCTGCTGTAAGTTCAGATATTTTATTTTTTCAAATCAGAATTTTGTTTTTGACCCCTGACCTACATCAGGTGGTTGAACAGTAAGTTCTGGTATAAGCATCTTAAACAAGTCGAATTGTCCTGCATCCACACTTAGACTTCAGCCGATCAATGCAGCTCCTGGATCAGCACCTGATTGTCCCCGTGCCCTTCATGAATGCTAAAGTATTAAAAGCTGGCAGGAAGAATGACAGGAGCCGGATCAGGTCAAAGTTCAGGAGGGAGGTGAAGTGTTTTGAGAAGACGGCCTCTGATTGGATCGGCTCCAGAGCCTCAGGTCTCAGGTTTTCCTGCAGTACCTGTGAGGTTTGCAGCTTTAAATCATCCTGGCACTGACTTCTTGCTGGAGCACTTTTGTAATGAAGCCTACGTGTTCCGGCACCAACAGGCGTGACTCAGGAGGGAAATATTGAGCACGCTTGAGTTTTAATCTGAAATGCTGCACGTTCGATATGCGACGTCTCTCTGCAGAGCGTCCGCGAGCTCGCCTCTGCGTCCCGTCCGCGTCGTGTTTGTGTGTTTGTGTGCGTTCGGGTGCTCCAGAGAGCACACAGGAACATTTTCCCACTGCTCGGTGGAGCCGCCGTTCTGTTGTCGCGAAGCCGCAGCCGCGCTGGTCATTGTATTTGTGTCCTGTGTATCACTTCCTGCGTCAGATTGTGGATTGTTAGCGAAACAATGGTGTGTTTCGCCTTGAAAGGACACCTCAATCATTTACCACTAGGCTGTAAACGCAGACGTATACAGCGCTGCTGCTCTGAGACAATATGTATTTTTCCCTCTGTGCTGTCACTTGAATGCAGCGTGAGCCGACAGTCCACGTCATGAATCATAATTTAGATATGAGCATAGCCCTGATTTTTTTAACATCTGAATACAATACAATGAAGTGAGACTGGTTTTTCACAGCGATCCTCATCGAGCAACAGGGCGCCAAGTTTCTAAACCCCTCCCGTTACTGCTGATAAAAGACAGAAAAAAGCCAAAAAAAGGAGATTTTGTTAAAGATAATTCAGGCAGCGATGTATATTTCCAGTGAGAGGAGAAGATTTATGTCTTCTGTTGTTACAAAACAGCCCGTCTATAAAAAGGGCTTATTTCCTGTGAATTCAGCCGCTGGGGGGTATCACCTACTGTACTTAACCAGAAACATTCGTGTGAGCCAAAGTAAACATGCCCACCTCCACAAATATGCAGTCAAGCACACACTTGTCGCTCCTGGTTGTGGTTGTGGTGATGGTAGCGAGAATGAAGCCTCTCCCGCATCCCGGCTCACCTCCCACCGAGGATGTTATGCAAAAGAAGAAAAAGAAATCAAAGCAAAATGTAAGCCAGTGCGAGACTGTCAGAAAGGCTAACATGTTTGGACCCAATGGCATTCTTCAGGTCAGGAAGTGTGTCTTTATTAGGCTCCGACATGTTGCTGCTGCTGCTGCTGCTGCTGCGTGACAGCAGTCACTTCAGATGGAGAGTTCAGTAATTCAGTACTGTGGCTGAAGGACAGCGTCAATGTTTGGCTGTTTTAGTCGCATCTTTTCAATCAATAATGCAAAAATTCAGGTGAAAATCTGACTAATTACACTAGTTTAAACCATCCATTGTGTGTCTATACCCGACTATTGCGGGGGGCTGGAGCCTATCCCAGCTGTCAATGGGCGAGAGGCGGGGTACACCCTGAACCGGTCACCAGCCGATCGCAGGGCAACACACACAGACACACAACCATTCACGCTCACACTCACACCTAAGGACAATTTAGAGTCACCAATTCACTTAACGAGCATGTTTTGGTCTGTGGGAGGAAGAGAGAGAACCCACTCATGCACGAGAAGAACATGCAAACTTCACACAGAAAGGCCCTGCCTGAGCCGAGGATCGAACCTTCTTGCTGTGAGGCACGTGCACAACCTGCTGCCCACCGTGCCGCCCACTAAAAACCACACCAAAACTGAAACTTTGACTTGCGATGAAGAGCCTGCTTGTATTTTCTTCCCACTTCTCTCTGTGTTCTCAAACATTATTCACTGCAAACTGTGATGACCAGTGTCTTTTTGTTTAAACTTATTTCTGTGAGGGTTTTTCTATAAAACTTTGAGCCACAGATAAGAGACTGAAGTAAAGCGAGTGCGCTCTCAGTCCATTTAAAAACAAGATGGAATACAAAGGGACTGTGACTCACCTGTCAGGTTACCCACAGTCATCTTTTCATCAAAGAATGTCCATTCACAGTCACCCTCCGTAGCAGCGAGTGGATCACACACACAGAGAAAGTGATGATTCTCCCGCCTCTATCTGCCGCCATGAAGGCAGATAAAACCCTCAGATCTGACAGATACAGAGGCGTGAGCGTCCCTGAGGAAGAGTTTCAGGCCCTGAAAGCAGAAAAACACTTGACTGAATCAGCTTCGTTCTAAAACTCTGGTTACATTTCAGGCTTTAACGTGACACTGTTCCAGAGCAGCTTCCAGTAACTGCTTCATCTGGTGCTTTTCATTGATTTGATTTAATTTATTCATGATTTTTATTCATTTTTCCCTTTCGTTTTGCCCTCTTCAGTCGAGACATCATGTTTTATCATTTTATTATTTACAGTTTTCTTTCACGATTATTGAGGCTTGATATATCGAATCCTGAACCAGTAGGCAAGGTGCTTTCTTATTTTGCTGTTTTGGGAAGTTTCTGGGTGTCGACCTTTGGGCAGCAGGTGTGAAACCCCCCGGCCAATAACAGTGTGCAGAGTGAGGGCGGGGCTCTATTAAAACATAACCAGCAGGAGAGGAAGCTAACGATCAGCTGGGGTCGATTTGGATGTTTCAAAGCAGAAAAATGCTTCTTGCTCTGCCTTTAAGTCACTTTAATAAGAGTTAAATGACCGTGACGACATTTGTGCATGTTTTTTCGTTTAAATCTGTTAAAACTAGATCACCGTTCACGTACACTCAGCATGTGTATGTCAGCAGTAGCAGCAGCAGCACAAAATGCAGAAGTTAACTGCATAACAGCTGCGCGCATAGACGACACTACAGACGCTGAGATAAACTGAGTGATTTAGCGTTGATGCTGTTCGTGTTGCAGCTGTTTTTGTTCTTCTTTGTCTCTTTTTCTATTTGTTTTTGGCGGTGTGTGTTCTTGTGGTTGCTTCCACCGTGTGTTACTGCTGTTCGTCGCTGTCCCTGTAGAGTTATCTCATGTGTTTTCTGATCTTTACGTCTGGGTCACATGACATTTTTGGTCTTATTCATTCACTGTGTGTCAGTAAGGACCCCAGGAAGACCAGCAACCAGCGTGTGGAGGGAAAAACAGTTTGTTATCCATGTTGAATTAACTGCTGGCTCACAGATAAAGACAGGCTGATTACAGGATCACATGATGCTTCTCTGACAAATCAGGGAAGGACACGTCATGAGTGAGCGTGGGTTTCCGTTTGTCCAGACTACAACGCTGTCGGTCAGTAGTGAGGATAGCTCGTGTGAATGTAGGTGTTTGAGATCCCGGCTGAGACACTCACAGAGACCAAAGTCCCAATCTGTCCGCCCCCTTTGTTGACCCTTTGACCCATCAGGACACCTAAACCTGCTTTGAAAAGGCACTGCAGCCCTTTGCTTCCCTTCCCCTCCTTGTTTGTACTTGTTTGTCTTTGCCTTCAGTGAGTTATACTGCTTATAAAATGCGTGTGATTAGCCACATAAATATTTGATCCACGTGCTGACTGATCTGAGTCCTCAGGTGTGCAGGATGCAGGGAGCTTCATCCAGACCTTTTTAAAAGCTTTGCAGAGCTCTCAGAAAGCCCCTTGAGCTCACGCAGGTATTAATTTGCAGTGATTACCTGTAGCTTCACAGGACCAGCAGCACCTCCAGCCAGCAATCTCAGACGGGGGCCTAATTGACACTGTCTGTGGGGAGGGGGTGGAGGGGGGGTGCTGTCGTTTTGTTCCTTCCTTTTTAGAGCTGAGGGCTCCCCACCCTGCGGAGCTTAATGAGATGTTTACATGGAGCTGGGTGTGGGAACTGGGGCCCATATGCTGCTGTGTAAGATGACAGGGACCTGCTTTGTGTTTTTGGTCTTGTTAAGAGGTTTTAGTGCTGAAATCAGAGCCTGCGGCCTCCACCGACCTGCAGCGAGGTGAGAGACGCTGGGCGTGACATCTGCTATCTGTCAAAGCGCTAAAGCATAATGGAAGAAAAGGTCCCTCTTCATGAAGATCCAGTTAAAACCAGTGTGACAGATGGATTTGGATCAAGCTTGTAGTTTAACAGATCTTTTTTTATTTGGCTTTTTATTGAATTTTAGAGCTGCAGATTCCTCTCTTACTACTACCTACAGCTGGGTGTCCTCATTTTCCAGTTTAGCTTCAATACAGCACCTGAATTTTGCACCAATAGCAAAATGGGGAATTTAAAGATGCCTTTTCAAACTCCTCATCAGTAAAGTTTTTCTGATTCTGAATGTGACTAACTCGAGAGCTTCGCCTTCAGGCTCAGTCTCCTCTTCACCCCAGCAGTCGCTCATCTCGGAGGGGCTGATTCTCCTCCTCACCTCACACACACTGCTGGTTCATTTACTTTGATCAGTTAAATAAGTCAGTCTGAGTCCAGTCAGTAGAAGACGAACCTGCACTGGATCCCATTCAGAGAAAGACACTCGGACGGACGGACGGACGGACGGACAGACGGACGGACAGCGTCAAGGCTTCAGTCCTGCTTGCTGCAGGTGATAAAGGCAGTAAACCATCATGTCTGCAGCGTTATCAGACACACAGCGTCGGATTAGAGCGGCTGCACCTGCTGCTGCTGCTCACACACTGACCTCAGCTCAGAGGAAACGAATCCGCCTGCCGGCAAACACCTGCTCACCTGCCACCTGCCCTGTGTGGGCGTCTGTGTCGAGTGTGTGTAGGCGTGTGGGTGTGCGCCGGCAGCGTCAGATGTGTGTGTGAAGCTATGTCGCAGTGTGTACGAACATGTGTCTTTATGGTGATTGGAGGTGTGTGTGTGCGCCTTTGAGGTTAAATATTTGTGGTTTTCAGGAGGGTGTCAGATTTGTGAACAGTGACTCTGCTCACTGGAAAACCACAAAGACTCCCTCCCATGTCACACCTGTATTCATGGTTTGTGTCATGTCCTATCAGTTGCACCAGAAATCCCTCATCAAGGTCTAAAGTGACTGAAAACACACTTTAAAAGTGCAGCTTCTCTGACAGACAGTCTGAGGTTCTCCTGTAGAACATGAAGAGGAGAACGTTCCTCACCATGATGAACATCTCAGCCGACGTGTGTTTGAATCCCGTGTGCTGTGTCTGAGTTTGGCTGATGCATGGATGCTCCTTGTTACCATGGCTGAATGTTTCTCTCATTGGCCACCGACAGCCAATCATGAAGCTATTTAGCATAGCAACTGCAAAATCATGAGCACTCGGCTCCAGCCCTTCAAAGGCTCTTTATTTAAAAGGCTTTCATGGACAAATATTAGTTGTTTCATGAAGCCGAAGCTCTTGAGCTCTGCCTGTTAGCTGGAGTTGAAACAGCTCCTAAAGATGAAGTATTACTCCGTGTGTACTGCAGTTTCATTGAACCTTCAGCCCTTTGCCGTGACCTTCCCTCCACCTTCTCTTGTGGTCCTGCACTCATTTATTCAGCTTTATCAGACACTTTGCGTATTGTTGTTGCTGCTAACGTCGAACTGCAGATCCTCCACAGAACACCTCCATCGCAGCTGTGCTCGACTGCCAGTGTGGAGCTGAAATCACATGAAATGCTGATAAACATTTTCTAGCTCTGCGCCGACTGAATGTGTTGTATTCAGTGTGATTTATGTCTGTCAGATTTGGGAAAACTCGGATTTGATCCACCTGCAGTCTGAGTGTAGCCTGATTATGAAGCGGGACCTGATGAGATGAGATAAATGACACATATTCCCAGTTTATTGCATCACAAGGAAGGTTTGTACAGGCTGCATGAGAGCTGCATGAACTGGAAGAG
The DNA here is from genome assembly GCF_039877785.1 of Chaetodon trifascialis. Taxonomy (NCBI): domain Eukaryota; kingdom Metazoa; phylum Chordata; class Actinopteri; order Chaetodontiformes; family Chaetodontidae; genus Chaetodon; species Chaetodon trifascialis. The sequence continues at coordinate 25,337,083 of NC_092069.1, forward strand.
ACGTGGGTGTGTGATTCAAACACAGAGCAGCAGCGAGGGGAGTTACAAGGTGATGAATAATGCCTGTTCACTCACAAGGTAGAGATAAGTGTGCGTGTGTGTGCTGGCCTCCAGCCTGCCAGCGAGCTGTCAGGTGATTAAACAGTGTTTCCTCTGAGGGTGTGAGCCTTTAAAGCAGGAGGTGAGAGGAGGTGCAGGCTGAGGTCAAACAGGGTTTCTGTCGTGTTGACCTCGTCTACCTGAAGGAGGTCACGGCGCTCAGAAAGCTGCAGGATGTAGATCGGTCCGGCTCAAAGCTGCTTCAGCTGGGTGGACGCTTGTCGCTGACACGGCGGCTTGAGCCCGTCAGGACATACGTACATAAAACACCACCTGCAGGCAGTGCAGAGAATGCAGACTGTGTGTACAGGTCATAAACAAAGCAAGGAAATTTACATTTTGGCCAATCCTGGCTGCTGTGTCCGGACTGCTGTGCAGCACTTTCTCTGTGCACTCGATGCTGTCAGCGTCTGACCTTGATGATAAACTCTCCACCAGCAGACGAGCATCACATGGAAGTATTTCCAAATTGGATGATTCAGCTTGCAGATTAACTACAACCACGATCTTTACTGAACCTCAACATCACTGTAGCTGCCGTGCGTGGATACGTAGAAGGCTTTAACTTTAAAATCGCTGGCATTGGACCTAAAAAGAAAGAAGTTCAGCAGAACCAGTTCTGCAGAATCGTCATAAATGCAGCACAGGCCGAGACGCAGAGCATTCCCTTGTTTTCGTTTTTGTTTTCCTCCGACAACATTCACGACCACTGGAGCTTCGCCTCCAGACGCTGATCCCCATCTGAGTGTGCCGCGCTCGTCTCAGACCTCCCGATAGCCGACCTGATGCAGCCTGAGGACTCCTGAAGTCTGCATTCCTGCTTCTCCAAACCGCCTGTTCCTTTCTATGTTTTTTTTAGACTTTCTGATACCACTGCTGCTGCCTGTCACACTCACATTTCCCTTATGGGGGGTTAATAAAGTGTGATCTTATCTTAGCTCCTACATGACCCAGACCTTCACCCCACCCTGTGATGAGCCACAGTGATCTGTCAGACGGTTAGTCAACGCTTTGGGAACTGAGCTTCACACATTTAAATGTTCCCTGCTGGGAACTTGAGAGTGAATCAGTAACTCTCTCCACTCCCTGAACTGCATCATCCCCGGCCTCGCATGCCCCTGAGCAAGGCACAGACTGTGTAATCCTTTCTCTTTTCTCCTGTAACCACCCCCTCCAGAGCTGTTCCTGCAAACAAGAGCGCGTTTTCATTCAAGTTGCTGGGTTATACAAGGATTGAAAAACCAAGACAATCGTCTATTCTGTGAAAACGGTCCTCCGGTGAGCAGCATTGTAGTGGAAGGACCACACAGGCAAGCCACAACAGGACTGTCTAAAGTTTACTCTTTGTCAGATAAGAGCTCCACTCAGTTCTGTTTGCATTCTTCAGGACGGGACTTGTAAACGTTTCTATGGCAGCCCTCTCAGCCCTCAGTCTGTCTGAGCGCCGCCGCTGCCAGCGGAGGTGAAAGCGCTCGTGTTTTTGCTCGTATCCCTTCCTGAAAACACGCGAGCGCTTTGATGTTCAGCACGACCCTCGAGAAACAGTAGCCCGTGAGTCAGGAAGGAGGAAGAGATTGAGGTCGGAGAGGGAAGTCAGAGGCTTTGCTGAGGCAGAAACACTGAGGGCCCGTTCACACCTGGCATTAAGGTGTCCTGGGTGATCCAATCACAAGTGAAGGTGGGAATGCACCCAAGACCCACTGAGATCCAGTTGCTCAGACCGCATTCAGAGGTGGTCCGGGCCGCACATTGTAGTCTTTGCCAACAAAAATGACGTAGGTGTTTAGTTGCATAACGAGCGGTGGTGGTTTCGTTAATACCAGGTGTGAAGGGTGAGGTCAGCTTTACGCTTCATCATTATGACATCATTAACAACATTCAGAAATTTTTTGGAGCTGTGACTCCATTCAGAATACTTTTTGCCTCTTCCGCATTAACTCACATGCAGAAGGTGTAAATTGAGAAAGGTCAGAGGCAGGTGAAGAGGTGTGAACTGGTTCCATATGCGAGTGAAGCGTCAGATGAACACAAAGGAGCAATAAAAGTGAAAGGGAGTCAAAAGTGACTGGCTCCTCCTGTGCAGGTAAGCACACGCTGCACTCACCTGCAGGGCTGACTCAGGACTTCTAACAATGACGGAGGGATAAGAGGGAAAATTTCATGTCCACTCAGATAGTAAATTAGAGTCATCAGAGGCATAATTACTTTAATCACCAGGTGTGATTAATGCGCCTGAATTCCATCAGTGGAGACAGACCTGAGCTTGTAAAGTGGTGCAGGACATACACGCAATGAGGACATCCACAGTAAATATACGCTCCAAACGACACATTCATGATCTGAATCCAGGTTTTTAAAGAAGAGCGCTCTGGAGGGCAGCGGGAGTGTTTTTTGGGGGCAGCGCTCGTAAACGTGGTTTCTGCTGTGCCGGACATATCAGATCAGGGCGTGCAGACTTCAGCGGGGCTCTTGTTTAGTCTTTGTTCCGCATTAGAGGCCCCAGCAATGTGAGATGGGACTTTATCTCCCGAATTTCTTAATCCTTCAAACATCCAGCAGCTGAATATGAAAACAGGGTTTTTTAAGTTGTGCTGTATGTGCAGAAGACCTACACACACTGTACTACACACAGTGTGTTGATCCTTTTCTATGCTGTGCCAAATGTGCCAGTGTTCAGCTTTTTTCACTCAAAACTAAACCGGTACCTTTTCAGTAAACTCAGAGAGGCTGCCAAACGCTGCTCACTGCAGGACAAAGTCTTCAGTTGTCCTGTGAAACATCTCAACACACAACTGGATGGAACTATTATTTTCATTGTTGATTAATCGATTAGTTGTTCGGTCTTAAATTGTCAGAAAATGGTGAAGAATGTGAGATGATGTCCTCAGATGTCTTTTTTTGTCCACATCCCGAAGACGTTCAGTTTACTGGCATAAAGAAAACACAGTGTTCACATTTAAGATGCTGTAGTGAGAGTATTTCAACTTTTTTTAATTAAAAAAATTACACAAACTGATGAATCGATTATCAGAACGGTTGCTAATGAATTAATTAACAGCTTATCGATGCAGGTTGAACTGGATGCACTGACACAATATTTTGTCCATTCATGGTCCCCAGATGATGAATCCTACCAACTTTTCCTATAGCGCCACCGTGAGGTTGAAATTTATGACGAGCATTAAATTTAATTCGCAGCAGCTTCAGCTGAACTTTGTGTTTAGTGCTAGTTTGTAAAGATTAGCAAGCTAAGCTAAGATGGTTAAACTGGTATCCCTGCTTAACATCAGCGTGTTAGCATTTAGCTCATAGCACAGCTGTTAGCATGCCCACACTATGCTCATGCTTGTTCTTTTTTCCTTCAGCTGCACTCAGCTGCTGCTGTTAGCCACGCTAGCAGTCAGCCTCCATGGATGCTTGGTTTGGCTGCAATGCAGGTGTTATCAGAGGCGTATATTTAGAAGAAATAAGGAACAAATGAGGAGAAAGGCGAGAGAGGGATGTGTTACAGTTATTTTATGAGCTCATCTTGTTTTGAATATGAAGTATTAACTCTGCAGAGCCGATATTAGTCTGCAGAGTTACAACAGCAGTCAGTGGAGTGGAGCCGTTGGTCCTGATCCTCTGCTACGACCCGTCCAGTGAGTTTTATGCAGCTAATTAACCTCACTACTTCCCCAGTTTATCCGTCCAAGCGGTGTTTCCCACACTTCCTTATCGCCGCTGATAAGAGCCGTCGTAAAGAGATGAACACAAGACGTTTGTGTCTGTGAATGAGTCATATGTGCAAAGTATGTGCAAATGACAAAATCCGTGTGTGTGTCTGCACCTGCTTCCCTGGGAGGAAACATCTGCCGCAGGGTGTCAGAGGCCACCTGTCGGCCGCCGTCCTGCAGCCGCTGAGCGACCAGCCCGCAGAAGCGATCCACTGTCTGCGCCAGCCGAAGCTGCAGCAGGAGGACCTGAATGGAGAGAAACAGCTGTCTTATTAGACCGCCCCATGGCCCGCCATCTGAGACGGCGTGGCTTCGCCCTGTTTTCCCGAATGAAAGCCTGGTGTGTCGAGTACGGACGAGACAGGAAGTCTTCTGTGCGTGCTGGAGGGAACAGATTGACAGGGTTTTCAGGCACGCTGGAAGGCTTGAGATTGAAATGGTGTGAAATATGGCGAAATTGGCAGAAACGTCCTGAAAAAGGAAGAAGACTGATAGTGAACAATTATGCAAAATATCCCTGATTAATAACAACTTACTGAACATTCAGCTCTATTTCAGCCGTGCTGGCACAAGAAACATCCGTCTGTATGTCTGAAATACCTCATCATGTAATGAAATACCATGAAAGTTGGTTCAGGCAGTCACGCTCCCTCAGGATGAACTGTGGTGATCCTCTGACCTTTTGTCTTGCGTCATCATCCGGTCAGCATTCACAGTCATGAGACTCAGCTGCATTACTCCTCCAACATCCAGGGATGGTGCCTGCACTGTGGTGAAGGCATGTTAAAGCTAACGTAAAACACTGCTGAGTATCACGCCCTCGTCTTTGTTCGATTCACAGCAGTTACACTAAAAATCACTTTGTCGTTGGCTAAATGCAAGCTTTTTGTTGGTTAGTTTTCTTGATTTTCTTGTCTAATGTTAGCAGCAGCTAACAGCGTTCCCTTGCAGCTAGCAACAAACTCAAGTTCAGCCGTTTGTGTTTGGAATAAAGCGAGCATGTGAATGGACAGAAGCGCTTCATGCTGTGGCGTGAAGTCGTTTCGTGCTCGCTGCCGTCCTCCACAAAGGAACAAGGCGCTTCACCTTTCAGGCCTGCAGGTGTTCGATCGCTCTGTTCCTGTGCGTTCAGGAGAAGATGGTCGTCGTCCGTTAGCTGGTTGGAGGCTCAGATCATCTCAGACCCTGAAGTTGCTGCTTTGCAGAGTCGTGCGACATGAACATAATTCCTCAGAAGCAGAAAATGACTGAGTTCTTTGGGATTGTGATATCGTTGTGAAATGTGGGCGTGTGTTACCACATTATCCCAAAGAAAGTAAATAAAAGAGAGGCTCCGGGCTGTGGGCGGACAGAGCGCCATTGTGCTGAGCAGCTCGCAGGTGTCTTCCAACATAATTTCCAAATTTCTGTCAGTTGTCCAGGAAAGCTGCGATAATTTGGATTTCCCAACAACTCCAAAAGTGTGACCTCATGAAGAAGAGAGTTCAGGCTGATGACCCTCATGTCAGCAGTGATTCAGGGTTCACCTGTCGAGCCAAAGGCCAAACTTGCAAATGACGAGTTTTTTGCTTTATGGTATCGTTTTGAAGAAAATGTCGATTGCACAGCATAACGGCGATAGAGTCATGACACATCTGCGTCTGGACTGGTTCCCTGTAAGCTTCACCTCCTCCCTGCCGTTCCCTCAGTAACGATCTTCTGGGAAAACGAAGGCCGACAGGTGATCCGGTCCAGCTGGAAACGTTTACACCTGCTGTCATGCCTCCATTATAAAATAAATGAATGAATGAACTCATGCTTTTGCTAACGTTTTCTTTTACTCCACCTCCACCCCAACACCAGCCCCTGCTGTAGTTACATGTTTGCATGAAGCAATGTTCAAACTGTTATTACTGCATGTAAGATTCAGACGGTTTCACTTCACCTCTTCACTGAACGTGCATCTTCCTTCTTTTGTCATCAGTTCTTCAGTTTTTTGTTATTGTTTCCTTGAAGTGGCTCAGTGGCAGTTTTCATGTTCATCAAACCAACCATCACGAACCGCGTCAGACTCCAGAGGGAGCGTTTGAAGGAACTGTTGATTGAATACTTGTGTACGGTGATTTCAGTTTTCAGCTGCACCATCGTTAGCTGCTTGTACTCATCAGAAACCTTCTCACTGGACGACCTCAGACACAGGTGTCATTTATGATGTTAATACAGGTTGCATTCCTTTAAGGTGTCCCAGGACGAGACGCCTAAATGGAACAGAGCCTTTATTCTTGTCACTGGTTGCACCTGACTTTGTCTCGCCGTTACCTCTCAACACATGCACTGTGAGAAAGGTTTCTGCTCTCTGCTGCTAAATGCTTTCACCTCAGTAACTGAAGTACTTGCATTAAAAGTCACTCAAGCAGACAGAAAAATAGATGAAATTGTGAATTTTAATAGAATCTGTATTGTCATGCTTTGAGGTCCCTTTAAAAGGAAAGAAACTTTAGTAGAAAGAAAAGTGCAAAACAAATACAGACTGTCTCCACTGATATACAGCGCAGTACAAGTATGTCCTCTTAGAACTGAAGTACTGAAGTACACCTCAGCAGCTGCAGTATTTGATTAAATGCAGTGGATTTCCACCATGACCGCATACTTCCACCACCTCAGTGTCTGTGGGTGTCGCTGAGCGGTCAGTAGAGGGCGCTAACAGCCACGTTTCCTCTGCCTGCAGGTCGGTGAGGAGCAGCTCAGCAGTCCGCCACTGAACGCAGCATGTGCTACAGCACTCTGCATGCTTTTACTGAGTGTTCACGGCTCAGATTTACTGCTGAAACTGCGCTTTTATCTCACTGTGTTAATGTGATTTACAATTCTGCATGAAACTTACAAGACAAACATCTTAATTTGGATTTATTCGGGAAAAACTCACTTTTTTCAGTGTAGACAAATACACATGTCCAATAAAATGTCATTTTCTTTTGTGAGTGTACTAAAAATACAAATACAAGCTCCTGTGGGAGAAAACTTCAATAATAAATCCATCAGCGGTCCTCCCCTTACTCCCTCTCCCGCCCCTCTCCCTGATAGGCTCTCGCTCGACAAACGGTCCACCCAGGCGCGCTGTGATTGGCCCAGGCAGGTGCCTGTCATCGGGGGAGCGCCCGGCTCAGGCTCTGGGCAGCAGAGACGCACCGCTGCTCCTCTCCTCTGGCGTTTAGTGCGTCGAGCGGCGAAGGGAAGCGGAGTTCGCGCGTCTTGTTGTGCGTCTGTGGACCAAACAGCAGCAGCAGCGGTGCGCTTTCCCTCCTCCAGAGCCGCAGGCATCCCGGGGAGCAGCCGCGCCGTGCATGCCTCCGACAGCCGGAGGAGGATACCGCTCTCTTCTTCTTACTCATTATTATTCTGACTGATTGAGACATACGTATTTTTCATTTCCCTAATGGTAACCAACACCGAGCGGCCGGAGACATGTGGAATAATCTGGGGAAACTGCAGCGCTTCTCTCTAGTCTGTCTTCTCCTGACGCTGCGGGCTGAGGTGAGAACTTTCTGTTACTGACCTCAGAGCAGATGATGTTTTAAAGGTGCTTTCACTTATCGATCGGCTGGACGTTGGGGTTTTTTTTTTGTTTGTTTGTTTGTTTTTTTGGAGGGGCTTAAATTCCAGCCTTAATTGAATCGCCTGCTCGACGGTCGAATCATGTGATGACGGAATTTTTAAATTTGCTCTTCCTTCTGGCAGATAAATGAAGTTTTCAGTCATGTTTTAAACGTCTGCTGTGTCATGAGCTGTGTGATAACCGCAATCAGCTGCTGCTCAGCGATGTAAGCCAGAAAGTCATGACAGAGTTTGGTTAAAGTTTTCTGTTCTTCACGCAAGGCTCGCCGCAGACTGAGCGCGTTAATCGGTGTTTTACGGTGACTCTTAAACGCTCGGTTACGCAGAAGAGTTCGATGAAGTGCTTCATGTTTGCACTGCAGCTTCACGACATTAAAAAAAAAAAAAAAAATCCTAGAAGTCGAACAGACCCTCAACTTTTCAGCTCCATGGTGGATTTGTCTGGCTTATTATGTCAGATGTTTCCGCGTGTTTGCAGAGAAAATCTGCTTTTGGCTCAAACGCAGCCTGCAGGTCTCGTTGAGGTGGACTTCTTGTTGTGTTCGGCTGCAGCCTGAAATGCAGAGTGAGCTGAATTGGAGTACCAGGTCGTGTAATCAGCCTTGAAGTTCAACTGTGCCAGAATGTACAGTAGTGTGGGCAGCAGAGGGACTGTACGCTGAAGAAAACGAAAGAACAAAAAAAAAAAAAAAATACACTCAGTTTAGCTTTTCCCGTAAATCTGCTCAGTGTCACAGAGTTCCGTTTGTTTTTGTCCTTTTTTTAGAGAGAGAGAGAGAGAGAGAGAGAGAGAGAGAGATATTTGATTAAACAAGTGACTGTTTCTTCTACAGGTTGTTGTTGCCATTTGTCACCTAACCCTTAAAATACTTAGATAACCAATTTTAGACTCTAGTAGAACTAAATAACCCCCGTTTATTTGCTCTGATTGGACATTTTAAAGACTGAAAATGTCCATTAACGTCCCCTGCAGACCTTTTCAGCCGCTGTCGCTCTCCTGTGTCCTCCGCAGGTGTCTCAGTCCACGGGTTACTTCGAGCTGCAGTTGATTTCGGTGGAGAACCCTAAAGGTCAGCTCTTGAACGGCGAGTGCTGCGACGCGGAGAAGAGCGCGGCGGAGGGCCACTGCGGCGCGGACGAGTGCGACACCTACTTGAGAGTGTGTTTAAAGGAATACCAAACGGAGGTCACGACCAATGGACCGTGCACCTACGGCTCGGAAACTACTAAGGTTATCGGTGGGAATACTTTTCAGTTCAGGGGCGGCCAGAACCGGAACAACGATGCCGGGAAGATCATCATTCCCTTCCAGTTCGCGTGGCCGGTAAGTGGATCATGATGTGGAGGTGGAGAGTCTCCAGTTTTATGTGAAAAACGTCCAAATTTCATGTCGTTAAAAAGTGGATTTCAGAGGAAAGATCGCGTAAATGTTTTTTAAAAAATCACCTGGACGCATCATCAGAACTAGTTTCTTTCTGGCTGTGGTCAAAGCTCATCATTACATCACACAGTTAAACTCGAGTTGATGTCAGTGATCTATGTTGTGTTTAAAAATGTAGATTGATAAAGGGGAGTTTGGATGTTTTGCTGGTGAATCATGACGCAGCCTTAAATCGGTCATTCCAGCTTGTGCAGAGCGTAATTTGGCACAGTTTTCTGTAAGCAGTCTCTCGCTGCCGCCGCTACTTTCCTCTCCCCGCGTGTCCATTTGGCAGCGTTTGGCGTCCCTACATCATCAAACATCTCTGGAGGGGCTTCACATTCCTCTCCCGGAGCGTTTGAATGAGTGTCTGTGTGTTTCTGATCAAGCGAAAGCCCCGTACGCGCGTGACGCGTGACTTTTACGCACAGCCGCGGCGCAGTTGTGTCTCGGTTTGATGAGTTACCAAACAAGCTGCTGTTTGTGTGGCTTCAGTTACAGTGTGTGGAGGGGAGATGGGGGTGTGGTGCCAGTGTTTGAAGGGGGAAAAGAACTATTTCCAAGCCGGTGTTGATTAAGAAGTGGCAGGTAACTCATTATCTAATCTAAACAGAGAAGTGGAGCCAATCAAAACCCGCTCTGGCTCCTTATTTGGACAGCTAGCGTGGGAAACAGGAACAGTGCTGGCAATCAGAGCTTCATGAAGGCTTCTGAGAGGCGGCAGGAGCTGCTGAAACGTCACAGGTTTGATTCCCACAACAGCTGAGTGAGCTGTCAAAGCGGAATCCTCAGTCAGTAGGAGTCAAACAGGAAGAGAGTTAATGGACAAGATGAAAGTCAGCATTGATTACATGTCCATAAATACCATCAATAATCACAGAACATTGGCTGGAGTTCAAGTGTTGGTGCTTTAACAACTAATCAGTCAAGAGAAAAGTGTAATTATTTACTTAAGCTGTTTAAACTGTAAGAGTTTCCATTTACCAAGTGATTTTCAGCTTTTGTTAAGTCTTAAAAGTCAGATTTTCAGAAGGAGATTTTTGGTGGACGTTTGTCTTAAAGATCTGATATTTTACAAAGTAAAGATTTAATGAATTCACCGTTGCATCCCTGATTGTAGTATCCTCACACTAATCATTAGAAACCCAGTGTTTGAAATCAGTGAACGTGTAAGATGTCGTTCACTTCAGACGTTCGTGCTGTAAAAAGCAGAAACCCCCGCGTGTGTGTTCATGTCAGATACATACATGTCGTACATATCGGGTGCTTTGTGGCTACGTGACCTCCCCATTCATCACTCCTCATGGTCAGCTGTCAGCAGAGGAGAAGATGGAAGTAGTAAGTTGGGGCCCTGCGGGCGGATTTGGTTACCACTAAGTTGTGTGTGACACAGGCGGTGGATATCAGTGTCACCAACTACTCAAACAAGTGAAGATCCCCGGCCAATCTGGGCCGGGGGATGCCTTTACCTCGCCGCCTCTCAGGTTCACGCTCTATCTGTTATTGGGTCATTGTCTCACTCGGCGTGTGTGGGGTCAGTATTTTCCACTATCCGCCTGGGAGGGGGTGGATGAGTGTGTGTGTGTGTGTGTGTGTGTGTGTGTGTGTGTGTGTGTGTGTGTGTGTGTGTGTGTGTGTGAGGGGGCACAAAGGAAGGAGGGTATCAGTGTTCAGCAGCTTCTTCTGATGAGGCCGTCAGTGCTGAAGCAGACGCATCAGTTCTCCACACGCCTCATGGGCTGAGCTGGTTGTTTCTGTGATGTCACCCATTAAAGACCAAACCACTGCACTGCAGCATCGCACACAGGAGCCGCTGAGGGCGACACCTTGAGATCTGTTCTTTATTGTTGGGTCAGTTGATTTATCTGCTGTGAAAATTACTCACTAGTGTCATGAACTGAAGGTAGTGTCTCAAAACAAAAGATATTCAATTAGCTGTAATATAAAACAGAGAAAAGCTGCAAAATTTTCACATCTGAGAAGCTGGAAGATGAGAATATTTGTCATTTCTACTCGATGACTGACTTTAATTAGTTACCAGTGTTGTGTCTGCTGTGTGAATGTGATGTGTGATGCATGTCTGTCGATCCTGGAGGAGGGATTCCTCCTCAGTAGCTGGTTTTCATGTGCAGATCGCAGTTTCAAGCAGAACTTCAGTCCCTCACTGCAGCGATGGATGTGGAGCTCCTCTATTCACTCATCGTCGAAGGATCTCTGGTATCAGTCTTCAGTGCTGATTAACTGCAGTTTCTGGAAGCTGAAAAACATCCTTGAGACATCCTCCAGGTTCAGTGTTTCCTGCTCTGTTTGCACAGCGATCAAAGTATTTGAGAAAAAGAAGAAGTTCTGGAGGATGAGAGGGTGGTTTTTATGTCAAACTGCTGTTTCAGAATCAGTCATCTCAGCATCAATAATGCTTTCTTAAACCCCGTTTTGTTTTGTTGAATAAGCACTGAACGATCTGTGAGCTTCCCTCTCGACTCTCCTCGGCCTCCTGCAGCCTGTGGTTTTCTCTGTGCCGTGCTGTCGGCCCACAGACAGCACTGACAGAGTGTTTGCAGGAGGCCGTGGCCTGTAGCCTCTGGTGCTGCTATAGTGGACTCCTTCGGTCGGCCAGTATCTGGGCCACTGGTCCTGGCATGAATGAGCTGATGAAAAAGTAAAAAAGAGGCACATTGTTCTGGCCTCTCCTTTGCCGATTGCTCCCCCTTCATGTCAGCCCCTCTGGCTGTTTGGGTCTTTAGTGGCATCTTTTTCCATGAAAGGGACGGGGGAGGGATTGACCAATGGAGCGAAGGAAGGAGGGATGATGGAGGATGAAGCCCCCTTTAAAATGAAAAAAAAAAAAAAAGCCCTCCACCCAGCTTGCTCGTGTGGTTTCTGTCACGAGGGTGGTGTATTTTTAGGATGTGTGGCTATTTTTTATTTTTTCACAGTAATGAGTGGAGGAAAAAGAAGCATTTAGTTCTTCTCCTCGTCCTCCTCTGCTCACCCCCCTCTCACCCAAACCTCCCCTCATCACTCCATCTTCCTCTCCTTATGGGGTATTTTTAGAGCTGCTGTCCTCCCCTCACCCCTCTGTGAGTAAATCAAGGATCGAGGGTGCGTACTCCTTCAGTTTCATGGCCCGTTTTTCTGATCTGAGGGGACAGAGGTGGAACAGCTGTTGTTTAGAGACCTCGTCCTCGTCCAGAATAAATGTTTTAGTGAAACAGCATTAGGAAAACAGGCTATGATTACAGGCGCCGAGCGGAAGATCAGCTCACTCGGAGGAGTATCAGTGAGCAATCACAAAGTGCAATGTTGGATGACGGCGAGTCGTCGGCATCTTCTTCTTCTTCGGTTGTTTCCTCGATGCCGTCACTGCCGGCGGGTGGCTCGTTTGGCTCATTTGCCGAGTGCGTCCCTGGCACGTTCGCCTGGGAGCTCTTCTCAGTTTGGTGATGCTTTCACGGCTGATTAGTTCTGGGAACAGAGGAGGAGGAGGAGGAGGAGGAGGAGGTGAGGCTCACGTGAATGGAGGTGGAGGGCTGGCGTGAAACTGAGTGAGAGACATCGATCTGAGGTCCAGCGATGATCTGACGACTGAAATATCAAACCTTGTAGGTCCGTCAGTGCCCTGACGTCTGCTCCTGCTGTTGATGCTTCTGCACAAAGCATGCTAGTTAGCATTAGCTACATGGCTGTATTGCACACAGACCACCTTGTTTCAGTCTTTTCTTTGCGGATATGAACGCTTGTTTTGCAGTAAGGTTGAGACAGCGGCGAGCACGTAGGAAAAGCTAAAAGCCACAGTCTCAGAGCTTAGCATGTATTTTTGGGAAAAACAATTCCAGAACGAGGTACAGCAGCATTGATAATTTAAAGTTTACTGCGCGTTTTGTGCGACAGCTCCTGTTTGAACAGGCTTTATTGACACTGACAGCTGGAGTCATGAACAGAGCGATGACGCTGAGACGGACACGGTTTCCTTTTCTTCATGCATCAGAACTCTCCAGGTTCTGGTTCACCTGGAGCCTGCCCCTCTTTGTAAAATGACAGATTGAGACCACAACATGTCCCCTGCTCCCCCTGCGTCCTCTCTGCTCTGTGTGTCTGTAATAAGCCTAAAAGGGTGCAGCGTGGCCACAGCAGGGCTCCGTTTCATGGCGTGCGGCGAGGCCGGGCGGTTGAAAGCTCTCTGCTCAGTTAGCTGTGGTCAGGACGGCTCTTTCCCACGCCGCCGTCAGCTGACGCGGTTCAGAGGTGTACAAATGTGTGATTAGCTGCTCGGCCTGTGCGGCTGATCGACCGTTGATGCTGCTGGTGGGTTTGGTTCTGTGTGTGGCTGATGTGTGCACAGGGGCGGCTTTGTGTGCTTGTGTTCACGCTGCGGGGGCATAAATCTGTTCCCACGGTTACATTATGGGGGCAAAAAGTCGGTCCCCACCAGCGTGTGTACAGCATGTGCAGATCAGTTTCATGCATGCGTGCTTGTTTGCACATGGACGTGTGTGTAAGCTTGTGTATGAGCGTGTGTATGTGAGCTTATGTCTGTGGGACCCCGTTCACACCTGCTGTTAATGAGCGCTGTGCGTCCCCTGATCCGGATTCTGTCCTCATCGTGGTCTTGCCGCTGTGTTGAGTCATGTCGGCGATCGCTGTGTGCAAATCGGGAAGCTGAAGCTCAAAGGATCGAGGCTGCTGTAGGGCGTCGGGGAGTTAGGTGACCCGTCAGCTCGTTCAGTGTGTTTTACACTTAAAGGCAGATCTGAGGTCAGGCTCTCTGCAGACACACCCGCCGCCGCTCGGCGTGTCATCAGCGATGAATCTACGCGTCGTCTCTTTAAGAAACTCTGCCGATGTCTTTCACGCCCGCTGAGATCACATCCAGACTTGGTTCCGCTGATCCGATCCATTAGCGCTGCCCTCTGTGTGCGTTTGCTGCTCGTTTTAATCTGCTTTTTTTCCCCTCATCCAGATAAAATATCCACTTACAGATTACTCGCTAATACCAGGTGCAAACGCACTGTGTGTGTAATCATAATGTGTGTTTAGGCGAGCCAGCGGTAATGAAATACATGCGTTGTGAGCACTGAGGTGAGCAGTGGTGATTAAAGCATCAGACACACACACACACACACACACACACACACACACACACACACATGCAGCTTAATTTCCCACTTGACTCCCAGTATTTGCTCACAGGGCTAATGGAGCTCAGCTGGACCTCAGAGAGAGGTTATGAAAGACTGAGAGACGGAGGGCAGGGTGGGAAACAGAAGAGGGAGGTGGATGTTACAGATGACCAAACCCTCCATTGTTGCTATATTTGTTTATCTCCTAATATCTCCAGTGTCCTCTGTTTATCTTGTCCATCTTTTCTTTTCTCTGGAGGACCTACCAGGAGAAAACTACATACTTTGTGCGTTAGAAATCATTTGGCTCCCGTCTTCCACTTTTGTTAGCTTGTTTTGCTAGCTTTGAGGGTGTGATCACACCTACAGTTTGCTTTCTTTGGTCTGAAGCAGAGTGGGAAAAGATCACCGTGCTGTACTTTTCTATTTGGCTCACTCAGGCCAAAGTTACACGGAGTCCCATCATGCACCAGGGTTGAGCCCTAGAGCTTTCTGTCTGAGAGGGATTTCTCGCAGTGGACTTCCAGCTAAGCTTGACAGATTTCATGGTCATTTCTCCTCCCTGGTGTTTATCCCAGTAACGAGCGCGTGAAGTGATAGCATGACCGTCGTTCTTTTCATGGCCTGATAAATCAAGTTAAAGGGACAAACGCTGCGGAGTTCAAGCAAACCGCTGCAAGCACGCTCGGTATGAACCTGACTCATCGTCCGCTCTCCACAAGCATGCTGAAGAAATCAAACAGAGTGATGGAAATCATCCCTGACAAGTATGACTACAATGTTCTCCTTCTGCTGCGTGCTGCTGCAACATGGCTGTCATGCAGTCTGTTGTAACCGTCCCTCCAGAGGGATTGGGTGAAGGTTCAGCAGCCTTTCTCAACACATCTGGGGCCAAAATCTCAGTCAGTAACCTCAGTTACCCAACCTCCCTCTTCATGGAGAAAGCCCTGTCACACTCTCACACACTTCAGTGGCATCGACTCTGCTCGCTGGATGTGTTATGTGTGCATGTTCTGGGTTGATATGTGGCAGCTAATTCAGTCTGAAAGGGTAATTCTGAGTTTTAGCCTGCACTTCTATCAGCTATGATAACGCTGTCAGCATGAACAGGTTCCACGAGAGACGAAACAAACCTTCAGGACAGAAGAGAAAACGAATGCGAACGGTAAAATCGTCAAAACTGTGAAGATCCGTCACAGACTGACCTCCTGCTTCAGCTTTGACCTGCTGCGCTTGCCGTAGTCGCATTCAGTTTAACCTCCAGATAAAGTGCTTTGAGGAACCTGAAGTTGGCTCGTTTGCAGCCTGTGAACCAGAGTTATCATCATCAGAGTGCCAATCAACATCACAACACTTCCTGGTTTCCTTCCAGCGTGACGTTAGCGTCACCAACATCGTGTTTAAAAGGCAGAAAAGCAGAATTAGTTACTGTTTGATTGCTGCAAATACAGTCTCAGTTCGCCCATCAGTCAAAATAGTCATCCATGTGTCTTAACAGTTGAGGTGTTTGTGTTGCGTGCTGGACTTCCTGTTGACTTGTCGCACCTGTGCTCAGGTGGATCGGCGGCGAAGGAGCCGGTCGGGGTTTTCCCACGGCGTGAATATCACTTTCCCGCCGGCGCTGTGGAAACGACGGCTGCCTTAACCTCTTTGTCACCGCACCTCTCAGCGGGAACAATGACTTTATACTTCGGCTTTTGTGGGCTGAGGGTTAGGGTGGGTGAGTGGGTGGGGGGCAGAGGAGCTGAGGTAGAGGAGGGCAGCTGCGCCGGGTGAAGTGTCAGGAGTGGATCGGAGAGCGTTTACAGAAGGCCTCTCCTGTGCTGCTCTCTGGAGTGCGACATGCTGGATCTGGTATTCACGCCTGCTTCAGGTGTCGGCGTCTCACTTGACACGCAGCTCTGAATGAGGAGCTGCATCTGGCCGTCAGGAGACGAGGAAGAGTGGTCGTATTCAGGCTCCGTCGCCGCAGCTCGAGCCTCCTGTCCACACGCCCAAACACAAGGGAACGATGATACAATATCCAGCAGCAGGGATCAGATCTGAGTCCTGCCTGCCGTGCGGGGACACTTCAGATCTCGTCTCTGAACCCAATATGTCATCTTCCAATTATGAGCTGCGGTTAAAGATCCTGAAGGGGTTTAGTTAATTTGATATTACATGAGGAAGAGGAAAGCTCATCCCGCTGGAGGACCTGAAGCCTGCAGAAGTCTTTCAGACCTTCATCGAGCTGCTCTGCTGGCTCCCTCTGAGCTGATGCTTCAGCGCTCTGTCGGCCGTTTGCATGAAGACTGACGGGCTGGTGGAACGGCGTCTATGATCAATTAACAGCTTGTCTCAGAGTCGTCTGCTGCCTCTGTGACGGCAGCCTGGTGAAGATCAGGCAGCTAAAAGTCCATCATGGCTGAAAGAAACCCCGGCCTGCCGTCGTTCAGCATCCTCACACCTGTGACGCTGCAGCTTTCTGCCTCTTCTCCACGTCTGAATCCATCATCGGAGCCCTGAAACCGAGCAGCTTGTGAAAACCTGCTGAATTTCCTCCGTGAGTCATGGTGGACTCTTCTGGTCATGGCGGGCCTGGATTTCTCTCTCTGTGGTCTTTTCTTCCTCTTCGCTCTGTTTACAGGCTGTTGTTGAATCAGCAGCTCCAGCCAAGCATTGGAACTGGTCGCAGACACATTCCCAGTATCACACGTCTGTCAGACGCTCCACATTTTGACAACTGTTGTACGAAAGCCTGAAATATGAAGAAGCCATTTTTCACAGGGATTAAAGGGATTTCAGCGATGTTGACATGAGTAAATTTGCTTTTTCTGACTGAAGGCCGAGTTTTTGTTAGATATTCAGTTTCTAATCATTTTGGAGGTTCAGATTTTGCTCGTACCTTCGACATCATCTCGTTTTCTCTGTTTTGCTAACAAACTTTCAGAGAAGCCGGAATCAAGTGCATGAAAGCAGGTCAGCTGTTGTTCTGTACATACCTCCAAGGAGACGGAGCATCGCCTCAGAGTCCAAGATCCAGGAGCGATAAGCGTTTGTGGTCGTGGTAGAAGCAATAAAGGACGAGACGTCTCTGCTCCTGCCTCGTGGCCGCCGTCCTGTATCTGCACAGCGCGGCCGCGGGAGTTCAGGTCGAGTCAGTGCCGCCGCATTCCCAGCGGCAGCATCTGATTGTAGCCAATTTGAGGAGGAGGTAATGAAAACCCCGGCGCAGTGTTTTACTCAGATTGTAGCTCTGTGCGTGCTGTGACTCACTGAGATCACTGGAACCTTAATTTGATGAAGAGCAAAGAGAAATGGTGGAAAACGTTTCCAAAGCGCAGCACAAACACTCCGTCATGAGACCTTACATGACTGGAAAAGTCCTTTTGAAGAATGTCACTGCATCAGAGGACTAACTAATGGATTTAAGGCGGTATTTTCCGCTGCCTTTGCGGAGCACACATAGCATCCATGCACTACAGAGGGAAAAATTCCCAGAATTCCTCTCCGTCGCTGGAGGAGCCGGCGTAACCTGCAGCGACAGAAATAGCTTTTCACGCGTTTGGTGTGGGAAAAGTGAAGTGGGTCATTTTTCCTTGTGCAGCTCCGTATAAAGACCTGATTAGATTAGCTTTGATTAGATCTGCTGTCTGAACGAGGCCTCCTGGGGGAGGGTTGGCGCGGTGAGGCCTCCTTAGAGAGAAGAGGTGGTGGTGGGTGGAGGGGCGGTGGGCTCGCTCTGTTAATAATGTGCTAAATTAACCATCCCGGCTCCTCTCTGCCGGGAGCGACATGTTTTATTCATGTCAATAGACTAACAGGTGTGACGTGACAGGTGTTGCTGCTGCTTTTTTTACATTTCTTCTCTGATCACAACTCCAGGAAAGTTGTTAATTGGGTCTCAGGATTTTTCTTTTCTTTTTTCAAACCAGTGAATTTTCAATTAAAGGAACATTCCTCTCGATTTCAGTCCACCTTAAGCAGTGATGGCGTGTTCGCTGTTTGTCACTGTGTACACATTGTTGATCAGCCAGTGTGTTAACGAGTATCTGCTGATCACCTTCTTCTTCTTCTTCTTCTTCTTCTTCTTCTTCTTCTTCTTCTTCTTCTTCTTCTTCTTCTTCTTCTGTTTATTGCTGTTTTTCCCTCGAAAGAGCCTCCAAACATCTGTGACTGGAAGCTTCAAAATATTGATTTAAGCAGCGTTTATTTATCAACGATTCCCAAAACTGATAAACAAACATACACACTGATGTTGAAGTGATCAATTAGATCATCATCAGATCTCAGGTTAAGACTGTGGGAGTGTGTTTTTCTTCTGTGGTGGTAACTTATTTACTAGAGTGCTGCGTTCTGTGTACTCTGCAGCTATAACCAGTGTTTCTACTCTAACTACATATGTATGGGCAGCTCAGCTCACCTCGATGGATCTTTACGCTGAGCTTCAGCTCTTCTGGACACACCTTTACCATTTCGGCTGTCATGGCGTCGTTTTCGGCTGTGGAATCAGCTGTTTTCAGAGAAAAAGCTGCAAAAAACCAGCGTACGCCGCCTGATGCAGTTAGCTGGTGAACAGTGGAGCATTTAGCAGCGTCTCAGGAGGTGGTGGAGACCAAAAACAGAGCTAACAGAGAGTTGTTTGGCAGTTTGTCGTCGCAGCTGACGGTGGTGGAGTAACCGTAACAGACACACATCACGAACAGTAAAGCAAAGGCTGCACGTCAGAGGCCAGAAACGAGCCTCCGCACCCACATATGAAGAGCTTATCCCAGACACTTGATCGAGAAAGGAGCTGAGCTGAAGAATGAGTCTTGTTTATAATAAATAAGTCTCATCAGCATGTATAAAAACACAACGCGCAGTGTGTGCAGCGGCTCCACACTGTACAGTGTATTCTCAGCGGAGCTGCTGGCGGCTGTTCCTGCTGCGCTGAAGCAGTAATTTATTCATTGAACAGGTGAAGGCGGCGAGGAGTGGGCTGCTTTCTCCTCGCCTAATGAAAAGCCAAATCCCTCTGACTCCTGTAAATTGGTTAGGAGGTGTCAAGTATCTCCCCAACACGTCCCCACCCTCCCCCAAGCCCCCCCCCATCACACACACTTAAAGAACACACACACAGAGTCGACTCATAAGGTCGTTTCACCGCAGACGGCAGAGATGTGACACTTTGACTCTGCAGCTCCTGTCCTTCAAGGACACACATGCACGCGCACACACGCACACACACACACACACTCATGTCGGGCTCCGCAGAGGCCGTGGGACGGCCCCATCTGTCCGGCTGTGACATTTAAAATGGATTACAAAGGGAAAGATTGATTATGATAATGTTGACTTATTTTCGCTCATTGCAGAGTTATGGCTGCTCAGCGGGCTCATAAATCACCGCCGTGTCGTCTCTGACGAAGAGGAGGCTCGGTCTGAGCTCCTGGTTTTAGTGACGTGGAAATACAGGAGTAGTTCAGAGATTGTGAGCCACACCTGACAGAGTTTGAGCTGGTTGATATCCCTCCGATGTGCTTTATGCTGAAAAACGCTGATGAACTGCAGCGTACCTGCTGGGAAAACGGTGACACATTCAGGTCACTGATCTCGGGGTGATTAGTGACCCGAATGTGTCTCCAGTTTGGCCCCATCTGCTCAGATTTAGCTGATTTGATCATTTTTGTAGTTAAATGGTTTCCTTTTTAGTCTGTTTTAATTGTATTTACTGTTGTTTTGTTGCTAGTGTATGATCTGCACATGGTCATCTGGTTTATAATTTTACTGGATTCACTTCCTGCGTCTGACTTCCTGTCCTGCTCGATCTGCTCTGTGCAGACGATGTTGTCTGTCAAAAATTGGCTAAAAACTGGCTTTAGCAGCTCAGAGTGTGCAGAAGCTGCCACAACACATCAAATCCCTCTTCATCACGTTGCTGTAGTACAAAGTGGGATCCTACCAGCTGACTGCGCTCCCAGCGTGAAGAAGAGGAGTTTGGACAGTGTCCCTGCAGACCACAGTGTCCCCGTCTCGTCCCATTCGTCGCTGATGTCCCCGCCTCTCGCTTCATGGCGGTGCAGCGTGTTCTTACGCTCTCAGAGGGAATGATGGGAAAAACCTGCTGCTGTGAACCCCTCTGCCTCTCTCTGGAGGCGTGGTGACGTCACGTTCCACCTCCAGGCTCGCAGAACCTGTCTGAGACGTGTCGGATGCTTTGTCCCGTGTTTGGTCCCGCTCTGTGTTTCAACATTAAAATGGCAAATTATCTCCATTAATAGTGTTGATGAGGAGCTGAAGGACGGGGACACAGGACACAGGACAGACTCTTAGGCTAGCAGCAGTCCACGTGGGCTCAGAGGCAGGGGGGCACGATGCTCCACGTCCAGGTCTTCGTAAACTGGACAGTTTCGTGGTTTCTCAGCAGACCTCCGCCCGCTTTGCTCCTCTTCTGTAATGAATCTGCTGCTTTATCTCCTTCACTTCCTCAAGTCTGTTTTTACAAGTTGGATAAACATCATTTGTCATTTTCGTGCACTGATTTATCCGTTCTCTTTTGTTCTTCTTCTTTCTCTCTGGAGCTCTGACATTTAGCCAAACGTGCTGTGGGATCAGGTTCATGTGCTGCTCACTGAGGGAGCTTAATGCCGGCAGACAATAGTGTGGGTGCAGCCGCTGAAGTGATGGATGTCAGCGGAGCAGCTGTTTATTCTTCACTTACAGTTTGACAAAACCATCTTAACTCAGGAGCCGCCGACGGGCTCGTTGCAGAGCTCTGCAGCAGGTTAGCGTTTCTGCAGCTGCTCCAGATCACAGCAGAGAAATTCACTGACGTCCGATGAGCTTCTGAACAAAAGTCATGAAACAAGAAAGCCGAGTTTGAGCAGCTTCAGGTGTTGAAACAATGAGCTGATGGATGAATTGGGTGACTGACAAACATGCTTCTCTGTTTTATATCACTGTAAGATGGATTTTGGAGTCACCTTGGAAGCATTTTTTCCTACTTTCTGTCATTTTCTAGCTTAAAGAGTTGATTGAGGATAATCGTCTTTCGCAGCCTTCATGGCCGTTAAACCTCCCGTTGTCGGGTTGTTTCTTGTCGCTCCTGCTTTTTCGGGCTTCTGTTCCTGCACTTGTTTTTGCAGTTTCTCACCTGATCGAAGCCAAACTTAAAGACGTAAATGCTGCCTCGTTTACATAAACAGCTCCGAACCTGCTTGTTGTGAACACACCCTGAAGCAGCCACCAGGTACCTGTAACAACACGGCCTCACATCTGACTCATGATTTTCTCTCTCTTGCATCTTTTCTGTCTCTGCAAACCGTGAAACCCCCCCCCCCCCATCTGAGTGCCATAAAATCACCTTAAAAGTGCCGTAAAGCACTTTAGCTCTGTACCTTTGTGTTTCATGTTCCTGTCTCCTCTCCGTCTCTAATCTCTGGCAGCAGAGCTTTGTAACCTCCCCTGTAATCTTCCCTGCAGCCCTCAGTCGCTCTGAGTCAGACTTGGGTCATGGGAACTCACAGCTGCTCGTCCGGCCCCATGCAGTTGACAGACAGCGAGCTCCGTTTCGGTTTGTTTGCTGATGCCCGTGAAAAAAAGGAAAAAAATAGCTCTGCACCTGAAACAATCCAGAGAGAGAGTTTGTTTCTGTGGGATGGCGGAGTCGCTCTGCTCTGGAAAGTAGGGCATAGTGTGCCGGCATGCTGGGCTTTTACGCTTCATGTCCACAGAATCATGGCTCTGAAATATGTGCAGTAATTAAGATAATGTTGCTTTTATTGAACAGAAAACCGTTAAATCTGCAGCTCTTCGTCTAACAGCTCACTGCGGCTGATCACCTGCAGTGTTTCACCTGATCCGCTGTCAGAAAATGCTGGAAATTACCCTTTTCTTGTTCTGTAGATGCATTTAGCAGCAAAGCTCACTGAAAAACACGTTTCCTTCACAATAAAAGTCCACTCATGAGGCCGCAGTCGGAGGAAGTGCTCAGCCTGAATTCAGCATTTTTCTTTGTAATACTGCAAATATATGTATATTGCAATACTTTGATTGGCATCAGCACCTCATTTGGGGATAGATAATGACTTAATGGACATTTGTTTAAATTAAAATCATTGAGATTGTAACTTTAAAGGATGAAAAAAGGGTAAAAACATACTGAAGATACTGACACTTGTGCATCATACTGGTGACGGATCATGCGGCGGGCTTGTCCCCACGCCCTCAGTCGCGCCGTGTGCGTTTCCCAGCGTGCAAACACTCCAAAGACTCTGAGCTCTTTTCCAGAGGAGCTGCAGCCGCTGTGATTTCCGTAATGCAGATTCACAGCGTGATGCAGAAGAGCCTCCATAGATCTCCGGACGTCGGCCGATCTGTCAGATCTCAAAGGAAAGCCGGTTGAGCGTCGGGCCTCGCTCGTGTGATAAACCACAGCAGGATGATTTTAACAGTGAGCGTGAAGAAATGTATTCAGCAGGACACCGAAAACGCTGCTGTGGCATTTCCTGCCATGTTTAACGCTTTCAAAGCTGTGTGTTAGTCTCATGTGTTCAGTCTGTGGCTGACTTTGCTTCATATTCTGACGTTCATTCATCTCCTGAAGGTGTAGGACTCATTTTAGGTCTCAGAAAAAGTGTTTTCTTCTCTCATTAGTTTTTATTTTCTATAAGAAACTCTGAACAGCATCGACTCCATCATCAGTCTCTGACTCTTGGCTTAAAATGGTAAAATGGTCCCAGAGGAAAAGGCAGGAAAAATGAATTTCCCCATTGGAAATCAATACATTACCACACGGAGTGCCCTCGAGCAAGTCATCAAACCCCGCTGGTTCCAGGGGTGCTGACCTCCCTGTGGAGCCACGGCGACAACGAGCGTCCGCCCTCTGGGACCGGGACAAGGGACTGATCCAGAAATGACAAAGGAGACCTGGATGCGGTTCTTTGGCTGTAAAGCCAGATTCTGGTCTTAAGCAAACCTGTTGGGTGGAAATGGAAAAATGGGTTCTGCTGGTTTCCAGGTGAACCTTTTGTTCTGCGGCTGCACTCGTTAACCAGCCTCAGGCAGATGGAGGCTAATGAGTGACGCGGTGGGAACGGGACTTATTTTCCCATCGTTACTCACATTTTATGCAAAGTATCTGTGTGTGCGTGTGTTTGTGCATGCGCGTGTGTGTTTGAAAGCGCTCGTGTGTGTCTGTTTTTGAGTGACGGCAGCTCATATCTCAGTTTCTGTGCGTGTGTGTGCGTGTGTGTGTTAGCGTGCACTGTGATAACCTTTGCCCTCTGTCCTGCTCTGTTTCAGCGAGCGTACACTGTGATAGTGGAGGTGTGGGACAGAGACAACGGCACGCACAGCAACGGTAAGAACACTGTTTCACACAGAAGACAAGTCGTCTTTGCTCTTTTCTCAGGTTTTGCTTTGTCTGTCTCGTGTCAGCTCCGTTAAATGTGATCCGGTCGCAGGATCTGCTTCAGGTTTTGGTTTGCTGGCAGATTACCATAATAATGTAGCTAGCAAATGCTAAACTGGTTGGTTCTTTGGGCTTCGCTTGTTTGTCCCCCGGCGTCCAGAGGGTGTCCGTCTGCCTGAATCCACGTGAACGCAGCATTAGATCCACTTGCGAAGCCAAGTTTGGTTCTGACCTGCCTGCACGCTGAATTCTTTTGTAAACAGCTGTTTCCTGTTTATGTGCTCGTGCTCCTCTGCTTGGTTACGTTCCCCAGTGCTGCTGGGAGGAAGAAGGGTTAATTGAGGGATGCAATCGATGCGATAACACAGGATAGGTGTTTGCTCGCCGTCACATTGATTTAGGACCTCCGGCTTTCTTCCTACCTGCTGCTGCTGCGCCTGCTTTGTTGTTTTTAACCACCGTGTTTCTAATGATGATGATTTGGTGGGCAGGCGTTAGCTTGAGGAACAGCAATGCAAAGGAAGCCAAACAGCCAACCTAACTGGAGAAATGAAAGGAATGGGAGATGTGCGCCATGCTTCCGGCTCTGGTTCTGGTTTGGAGAGCGCACATAGACCTGAGGAACACTGGACCCTTCACCATGTTCCCGCTATGTGCCACATACATGTGGAGAACGTAGGAGTCCCTCCTGTGCGAGCGTGACAGCCATCCAAAAACTCACCTGTGAGCAGGACTCTCCCCTGCAGACATCTCGCTGATTGGCAGGTCGCTCATTTGTGCTCCTCCCCCGGCGTCTCCCCTTTTCTCACCCCCTTCAGGGTCACTCAGACCGTTTTCGGCTCTCCTCTATATTAAGCCTGCGAGAGCATTGCATCGTTAAGCCATTAATTACGGAGCACGGCTCTCTCTCCTCTGATGTCTGTCTCCTAATTAGCATCTCGACAGCTGTCCGGCTACCGCACGGCACTTCATTATCCAGCCGCACCGTGACAGGCTGGCATCCAGGCCGCCGTGCCTCAGCCTGGACGCCGGCTCTGGTGGCGGGACGCTTTAGTCTTTGCTTGCTCGACCACCTGTAGATGTGACGGCGTGACGGCCAGAGGGACGCTGTGTTGATCCTCGGAGGGACGAGGCAGCAGTGACAGGCGGGCCGGGGGCGACGTCTCGTGTCCCGTCTCGTGACTTGGACTGATTATTTTGTCATTGAGCAATCTCGAGTTTAATCCCAGAATCTGTCAGCAGCTAATCGTCCTGTCAAAGTGAAAGCTCACCTGCTAGCTTCACAGCTAAAGCTAAACTCGTCCATGAGCGTCAGTCTGTGACGGTCAGTGTGCTTCAGGAGATGCTTTCAGATTAAGGGTTATTATCTACTTCCTTTAACTCGTCCGTTTCTGCCACAGTTTGGAATTTCCTACAGTTTCAGTAATTACTTTGGACAAAAGTCGGAGCAGGCATGAACCTGTTGCATCCAGCTGTGGGCGTTACATGCAGGTCGAGCGAGCATTAGTGATACTGAAGCACGATTAGAGAGAGCTGACATCTGTTTCAGGCCAGGTGTGCACACGAATAAGAATCCAGGGATGTGCCCGAGAGCCCATTTTGAGTCCTCTGATTGTCTGCCAGCACCAATCATCAGCTGACTTAACACAGTCGCACAGTCCACATTGAACCTAAAATTTACTGACAGCAAATCTAAGTCAGTGAAGACTTCTCAAAAGTCACAATTTGCTGCTTTTCTCAAGTCTCCATTGATCAAGTAATCATCTGCAAAATGTTAATTAATGAAAAATGCTCATCCGTGTTTCCTAAAGCTCACATTTACATATTCAGATGGCTTATTTTATGTGTTTAATGGATGAAAATCTAAATATACATTCATATTAGACTAAGAAAATCAGCAAGTTTCTGTCATTTCAACTAATCATCTCAGCTCTGCCCACTTTCTTATCATGTAACTCAAATATTTTTGGAGTTTGGACTCATGATGGCGCAAAAAACAATTAATAAATGAATTAGAAAATTGATCAAGCTTTAGATTCTGTATCCTGATCCACTTCAAGCTGCCTCGACGGCCCCAGAACCAATCTGACAGATGAGCTGTGGACATCGTAATGAGGACCAAGTCTGCCAAACAACAAACACGATGGCGTCACGATAATGGTTATAATAGCGCCGGATTACAGATGGGTGGCTGAAGGTGAGCACACGAGGCAGCTTCCTGCGCTGCGTCACAGGCTCTGCTGCTGCAGCCCTGTGCGAACAGGTCTGGGCAGCAGGTTGGAGAGGCCCCAGGAAAAAGACGGCTTTGTGAAGACTGTTTATGCTTCAGGAAGCCACCGCCTGTTTGAAAACAAAGCCGAAGTGGCAGGAGAGAGGAGGACGGGGCTGCTGTTGGCTCTGTGGGCTGCTGGGTTGTTGGCTTCCAGATATACTGATACTGAGAAAGATGTGCTGATAGCAGAGGAACATCTGGACTGGAGAATCTCCCCCTAAAGAAAACCAGGGTTGAATGAGTTCCTGCTGGCCCAAACGCTCACTAGACCACCAAACGAGGATTAATCCACCACTGAAAATAGTCCCTGACAAATGCACCATTTCCTG
This sequence comes from Chaetodon trifascialis, assembly GCF_039877785.1. NCBI lineage: Eukaryota > Metazoa > Chordata > Actinopteri > Chaetodontiformes > Chaetodontidae > Chaetodon > Chaetodon trifascialis. Next base: position 25,363,006 of record NC_092069.1, read on the forward strand.
CTGTTTGAGTAAGGTTAGCTAAAGTCTGCAGAGACCAGCCGCTTTAGCTAATGATTTAGCCTCCTTCTAAACTGAGATTAAGTATATTTGTGGGCTATTTTTAAGGATTTGGGTCTTCTGTGGGAACCAATGGGCTTGTGGATGAGAGATGAAGACAGGGTAGGGAAGTCAGAGCGTATTGATAGACCAACTAAGACTTTTCTTTTTTGTATCTGACAATAAGAAAAACATTAAATATGCAGTTTATTTAGTGAAATGAAGGTTTCAGAAAGCTGTTTGGAAGGAGCTGCCCAGCCCCACGGCAGATATCGATTCATGCCTCGTGACCACAAACTAACAACTTAAAACTTTACAGCGTTGGAAAAGTAAAGTGGTAGCCTGCTCACGCCGTATAATGATGAAGATTGATGTGAGCAATGAAAATGAGATAATTCACATCTTTACTGAAGTGGGAGTGTGTGCTGTATGCTGCAGCTCAAAGATTCATTATAAGGTTTTGGCACGGCAGTTTAAAGTTGAGTAACTGCAATTTCTTGTGCCGTATAATTTCCATTACGCTATCTGAAGCGTCTCGATGCTTTCAACTCCACCCGGCTGGAGCGTCAAGCTGGGCAAAACAAAGACTCTTTAACCTCAGACAGTCACCGTTTGGTTTAACTGCTGATGAGGGTCACAAGAGAGGCAGACAAGCCTTTAATATTTAGATTATTATGAATATTGAACAGTCCTGTCCTGTTCACTGACGCTTTTGTCTGATGGACATTTATCATCACTTCTGTCATTTTATAGGTTTTGATTCACTGGAAACAGATGGATTGGAGAAAAGTTGCACTGAGAACTGGGAGTTACAGCTCAATATTTCTTTGGTGCGGACAAGATTTTGGCAAGCGGCGAGTGCCGAAAGCTGCCATTGAACGTCTGATTGGACTTGTGCTCTTGTTCAGTTAATCTGCGATCAGATCCTGATTTATGTACAAATGAAGCCAGTTTTACTCCAGTTCGAGCACGGCGCGCCTCTCTGACAGGTGAGCTCAGGTGAGGGGTCTGATAAACTGCTGTGAGGAGGTCAAAGGTCAAAGCAAAGCGCTGCAGCCCCCTAACAGCTCGACGCCTGTAACTGAAAACTGAAAAGCAGTCACGCTTTGTTTACAACATGGATCTTCACACGCACAATCGTGCTGCTCTCGACACGATCAGCTGCTCGGATCTGAAGCCCCTCGTTGTTTATGTAAGCCGGTTTTATATGGCCCACTCTCTCCTGCTCTCCCTAGTAACAACGGCCTCTCTTAGCGCGTCTCCTCCAGTTCAGAGAGAGCTCATGATTGGTCTATATTTTTATATCTAATTGCTGGAGATGAACAGCAGTGAGTGAGTGCCTGCCTGGGTGTTTCAGGTGGTGGGTGTGGGACTGAAATCTGTGGCAGTGTGTTAGCTCGCAGAGAGACTCAGTAAATCAGGACAGCAGGAAAATGGATTCTTTGTGGCTTTTTGGCCCTTTTTCTACAGCGTTGAACTTCAGCAGTTATGATGACGATGTTTAAATATACAACGGGGTGTTTGCTTTTACTGTAGGGTTATAAATGTCGTGAAAGTGAATCCAACCCTTCACACCTGGAGGGCAAGAATGATTTAAAGGTTGAAGTTCAGACTTCATTTAGAAAGTCGTCTGTAAGCTGAAGTGAAGAGATTTCACAGCACCTCCTCATACATAAAACACTGAACAGGCTGATTGTCAGTGACTCCCAAAACAATATGTATGACTATCAGCAACAGACGTACCAGAACTTTATCATACCAAACCTTTCTGGTCAGTTAACGTCGTGAAACAGCTGCAGTTTGCTTTGTTTAGGCTTGATCAGGTTGAGGAAAGGATCATTTTGGGGTTTAAAAAGCTCCTGTTACGTACGTTACATAACTCAAGTATGTTACGTTAGTCAAAATGAGTTAGCGTCGACTTTCGGTTTCAAACGGGCCATGAACGGCGGTCTCCTGGGTGAAGGTCCTGCGTTTTACTTTTCATAGCTGTCGCAGTGAGTCGGTCCTCTAACGTAATTCCACTTGCTACATTTGCTACATTTAGTCTACGACTGTGAAGCTGTTACAAAGTGTGCAAGAAAAAACCTTTTTAAGCAAGTTTAACGAAACAAAACAGAAAACCAATCATGTTCAGTGTAAAGCACGTATCTCCAGTTCTGGGTCATTTGTCTTGGCTCATGACGAGCTGACATGGTCACACAGGACACGAATAAAAGGGAAACGCTCAAAGTCAAACCAGCTTGTCAGAGTGGAGCTGATTATGGCCCCTGCACTGGTCTCATGTCATGTTAAGGGACTGAAACCTCTAACTTGGGCTGTGTCGACGCCCCGCGAGCAGCGAGGATGACTTCTTCCTTCCAGCTCTGTCTTGTCCAGGTCACACCGGGCTCTGCGAGCAGCAAAGCCTGCTGGGTCACGGTTCTTCTGTTCCTTGAGAACAAGCTAAAGGGCCTTTCCTATGTCGCCCTTCCTCGTCTGTTCCCGTCTCTTATTATTTCCGGCCTGGCTCCGATGGAGTTGGGGCTGGATATCCTGAGAGGGGGGAGGGGGCACAGAGAAGCATTTCACCAAGCAGGAAAACTGAAAAAGCGTTTTGGTTATCAAGCCTTCGCAGACCTCGCTCTACACCCTCTGTTTGTGCTTGCTTAATTTTCCTATTCTTCCCCCGTTTTCCTCTTCTGTTTTTTCTTCTTCCACATTCTTGGTGGAACAGAGTGAAGTTTGACCGGAGGTTACACCTTCCCTCTGATGTGTGCTAGCAACAGGCATTCTTCGAAGCCTCGTGCACCATCTTATCTCGCTGAACACCGGGGTTGTTGGGTCAAATCCCAGAATCTGCCCTGTTTCTTGGAATGTCATTCACAATTTTTGTTGTTTGGACTCTCATATCTAACTGACCCAAATACTTAACCTGTCGAATTTTCACTGTTTTATTTTTCTGTCTAAAAGCCTGAAAGCACGATGGGTGACTGTCCAATGGTAGCTTAGCCACCGTAGCTAGCACTGCACGGCAGATCAGAGCGATACTGGACATCTTTTTTAGTCTTTCCAAAACAAAAATGCAAAAAGCTGATTGAACACTGTGTTTTTCTGTCCTTGTATAAGCTGCAAACATTAGCATAGCCAGCTAACTAGCATAATATATCGCTAGCAACTCTATTGTACTGATGTTTCCAAGGTAGCTGCTTTATTTTGTGGTGTTAACAGATTACATTACAAAATGTCCCATTCGAGCCACCATATGGTATTCCCCTAATGGTCATTAGCGGTTCTGTCCGGCTCTTTGTGGGATGTTGTTAAGTTTAAACTTGCCAAACTAACTGTTTAGGCAAGCTAACAGTTCCACAACAAGCCAGCTGAAAACATTAAAAGTCAGCCATAGACAGTGTGCGCAAACAACTCATGGAGCTAATGTTAGCTAAATTAGCTCGCTAGCTGCAGCTTTCAGCTGGCAGAATTGATGGTCGTCCGTTAGAAACAAGGTGCTGCTTTTGTCTTCGTCCTGTTTGAACTCAAGGACCTTAATTACTAACAGTTTGTAGAGGTGAACCTGCCGTCGTCATCACTGTGAACAGCTCCGATGCGAAAACATTGTTTGCTTTTATTCTAATGATGCATCTGAAGATATTATCCACAGCTTAGAGTAATCAGTGAAGAACTCAACAGCGTCACTGCCTGAACATGCTGACTCGTCTGTCTTCTGTCCAGATGACGAGCTGCTGATCGAGCGCAGCATCCACAAAGGGATGATCAACCCCGGCGAGGAGAAGCAGACGGTGGAGTACAAAAGCCTGATCGCCAGCCTCGAGTACGCCATCCGCGTACGCTGCGACGAACACTACTACGGCAGCAAGTGCAACAAGGTTTGCCGTCCCCGAGACGACTACTTCGGCCACTACGCGTGCGACCAGTTCGGGAACAGAGAGTGTATGGAGGGCTGGACGAACCTCACGCTCAGCTGCAAAACAGGTACAGAGAAAACATCTGCGAACACATGCAGTGACACACAGGCCGGCGTGTGATGGGCTCCATAAGAGTCCTCACGTTAACTGACAGAAAACAGTAAAGTGGGGTCAGATCAGTCATCACATCATCATATCTCTTTCCAAATTTCTTTGTTTTGCTCTTATTCTTATCTTTTAGTTACTCAAAACAGCTAAAAACTAAGCATCATTGACGCGTCTGTGCTGACGGACTGTAGCTCTCTCAGTTTTCACCTCCTTAACGGCCTTTTTGGAAAAACTCTGGAGGGTCATTGAAGTTCATGTCAAGTGTCACTTTGCAAGAATCCAAAGAATGTTTGGAAACTCATCGCTCCCTGAGACACCTTCAGTTTTCCATTGTTACAACACACACAGTTCTCTGCCTTTTCACAAACAGGGAAACACAGGAAATTAGATTTTAATGATTTTAACATCTGCAAAACGAGAACCGATTTGATGCTCGCAGACGTTGAACT